>NC_068375.1:10769826-10932584 GCF_023724105.1 Carassius gibelio
CAAACAGAGTCCATGTGCCAGTCACATGACACAAGCTAATCAGATCAGGCCACTCACAGATGTCCATTAGAGACTCTTCTCTCTCTCACGTCTATCAGTGTTGTGTAATTGTGTGTGTGTGTGTGTGTGAAGACAGGTGAGTAATGAGACACGAGAAGGCTCATCTGTCTCTCCCTCCCTTTAAATCACACTATTCTCAGGTTTTTTTTTTTTTCAAATGTATTGTACATCAACAATATTAGGTTACACTTTATTTTACAATACACGTATGGCTGTAACCAGGGTTTGAAAATTAGTGAGGACTGGGTTAGGGTTAAGAATTGTGCTTAAAATAACCCCTAAAAATACAAGTCATACATTAAACACTTTGAAAGAGACAGACATGTAGATGTGTTTTTGTGAAAGATGTTTTCTCTGTTTTGGAGGGTTGAACATTGTTGAATTATACCATATTTATTGCATCATAATTAATACTAATAGATACTACTAATAATATTAATGCTTGACTAAGGTTACGGTTGGATAATTGTTTATTATTCATGCAATAATACATGTTTACTGTTATAGTTTCCTTACTAACCATTGCTCTATAGATGGTAACTCTAGTGCTCTTATGAATGTTTTTCAAGTGTTTTGAAAATGTAACTATTATACCGAATAAAATAGCAGAGACGTCTTCATGTCTAATGTTTGCATTTTTTTATTTAATTCTGTAACCTATACTTATACAGATCTGTGTACTAGTCTTAAAGGGTTAGTTCACCCAAAAATGAAAATTGGTTTGTGTTTTACTCACCCTCGAGGCATCCTAAGTGTATATGACTTTCTTCTTTCAGTGAAATTCAGTTGAAGTTATAAAATAAAATAGTCCTTGCTATTGCAGTCAACGGGTGTAGCAGCAGAACAGTCCACAAGTCGTCAAATAAAGAGTGTGCATTCCTAATAAAACATGCTTCACAATTGAATAAAAATAAATCAAATGAAATCACAATCAACAAAATTCATATATGGATTGTGCATAAATGTTACATTTAAATATAAATTTTTGAATATAATTTTTCTGTCTGAAAGTTACTCTATAAGTTCATGTTTATTTGCGATCATGCAGATATTTGAGAAAAAAAAGAAAGAAATAAAAACAGCATTCTTGTTTGTGTGATAGTCCTAAATCATAGGCATGGCTATGTTATAAAAACTCATTAAATTGCTATTTTTTTTTATTAAAATCATTTTAATCTAACTGCTTTAAAATGCTAGAAAAGAGAGTGTCCATAGTTTCTGTTACATCATCAAGTTATTCTGAGGTTTTGGATATGCTAAGGAATTTGGATACATCAGGAAGATAACTTAGAAAGCAGTCTTTTATGGTAGAAGTGATGGTTCTACCATACTTG
The DNA here is from genome assembly GCF_023724105.1 of Carassius gibelio. Classification (NCBI taxonomy): domain Eukaryota; kingdom Metazoa; phylum Chordata; class Actinopteri; order Cypriniformes; family Cyprinidae; genus Carassius; species Carassius gibelio. The sequence continues at coordinate 10,771,221 of NC_068375.1, forward strand.
TAACAAGAAGAAGTGATGAGATATCATCACTTGGCTGCATAATTTCAACACTATTGTAGAAAGGTTCAAGGATGGAAAGGAAGAGGACGAGGGGTCGGCTTGACTGCTGACGGTACTTTATTTCTATAATTCACTTTTAACGGCTCACAGTGTCAACTACACCAACATAAACACAATATCGCGATCACTTCCGGGTTTTCTTCTCTGAGGCATGATCACCTGTCAGCAGTCCTTCTCTCTCTCCAATACTCCGGTTTCCCCTGGTGTTAAATACTCTCTCCACGCCAATTACTAAAACAAGAGACAGGTGTTGATTATTTCTGTTCAACCCGCTCACTCACCGTTCGTCTCCCGACTCTCTCTCCCGCTGCAGGCTTCGCTAAACCATGCCTCCGCCTCCACATACCCCCGCCGCCCGACCCAGGGGGCGCCATCCGGCCTGCAACACCCCAAACCCCCCCCCCCCATTTCTGGAGACGAAGTTGGCCGCAGCCATCATCACTTTGAACTTAAAAGGCTGTAGAGCCAGATACCACCGAGTGTCCGCGCATTGATATCTTTCATGCGGTGGAGCCATTGCAGGGGGGCGTGGTCCGAACAGAGGGTGCCCTGCCCAGGAGATAGTAGCCGAGGGTGAGGACGGCCCACCTGATGGCAAGGCATTCCTTCTCAATGGTGCTGTACTTTGTCTCTCTCCTAGAGAGCTTACGATTAATGTACAGCACCGGTCGTTCCTCTCCCTCGATCTCCTCAGACAGGACTGCCCCCAGCCCCCTGTCCGACTTGCACAAGAATTATGAATAATTAGCCACAAACCGTCTATAATATCCTGCCAGCCCCAAGAACTGTCTCACCTCCTTTTTGGTCTTGAGACGCGGACAGGTCGCAACCGCGGCTGTCTTGTCAATTTGGGGACGCACCTGCCCATACCCCAAGTGGAAGTCCAAATACCTTACTTCCACACGCCCAACCGCACACTTCTTCGGGTTGGCCGTGAGTCCAGCTCCTCTCAGCGACCTCAAGACCGCCCTCAAATGCTGCATATGCCGCTGCCAATCATTACCAAATATAATGATATCATCCAAGTAGGCAGCTACATATGCAGCATGGGGTTGCAGGATCTTGTCCATGAGCCGATGAAAGGTTGCCGGAGCCCCGAACAACCCGAACGGAAGGGTAACAAATTGGCGTTGTGAAAGCTGTCTTTTGTTTGGATAAAGGAGACAAGGGGATCTGCCAATATCCCTTTGTTAGGTCCAACGTCTAATAAAAACGAGCTGTGCCGATCAAACAACTCGTCAACCCCGCGACATTGGATATGCTTCGAATTTCGATACAGCATTCACCTTGCGGTAATCCACACAGAAACGGACTGAGCCATCTGTTTTCTGAACCCAAACTATCGGGCTCGCCCAGTTACTGTTGGATTCTTCTATTAACCCCATTTCAAGCATGGCACCTAATTCAGCCTGAACTACCTTTTTCTTATGCTCAGGCAAGCGATACGGCCGGCTGCGAACTACCACGCCCGGCTCCGTCTCGATATGGTTAGTACGGCCAGGTAGGGGCGAGAACAAGTTGTCAAATTAAGCCTGCAGTCTTGCTACATCAGTGAGCTGGGATGGCGAGAGGTGATCTCCACCTGGGGCCAGGGGGAGGAATTGAAATTTGACATTCGCCTTCGGCCCAAGATCGTCCTCTCCACTAATCACCATCGCCAACATCACTGGCTCCACCTCCTTCCATTTTTTAAGGAGATTATATATATTTGACGTGCCTCGTTCCTATCCGAACGTATAACCTCATAATCGAGCTCTCTGACTTGTCGTGCGAACTCAAACGGTCCCTGCCACTTTGCCATTAATTTGGAGCTTGATGTTGGGAGCAATACAAGTACTTTCTCTTCCGGTGCAAATTTGTGTAACTTAGCACCCCTGTTGTGTAGCCGGCTCTGTCTGTTCTGAGCTTGTAACAAATTCTCCCTAGATATCCGCCCCAAAGTGTGGACTTTTGTTCTCAAGTCCAGGACATACTGAATTTCATTTTTGCTTTGAAATGGTCCCTCCTCCCAAGTCTCTCTCAGGACATCCAGCACCCCTCGGGGCTGCCATCCGTAGAGAAGCTCGAAGAGGGAAAACCCCGTGGAGGCTTGCGGGACCTCTCGCATGGCGAACAACAAGGATTCTAACCACTTATCCCAATTTTTGGCGTCTTCCTGCACAAATTTATGAATCATTGACTTAAGAGTGCGATTAAATCGTTCGACCAGGCCATCGGTCGCTCCGGGCCTTATTTCCCCAAGAGGCATCCACACACAGAGACCCCAATATAGCCGCGAAAGCAGGCCAATTCGTACCCAAAATTATTGGATGCCGGAGGTGCGGACTAACAGCCACCTCGACGCCATGCTTTTGACCCCGAAATTGGATAACGACAAGCATTACTGGATATTCCACTACATCCCCATGCACACACCGCACCTTAACCACACGGCTGGTATCCAATGCCCCCGGTTGAATCAGGCTTTGATTGATCGAGGTTTGGTTACATCCTGAATCCACCAAGGCTGGATATATACCCCCCTTGATTCTCACAGGTATTTGGTATTCGCCGGCCTGACCGGGATGACCTGCGGGACGTCGGGGCCCGGATCATTGTCCCCACCTCCATCATTGGACATCGGTCCACAAAATGGTCCGGATCCCCGCAACACCTGAGAGAGAGAGAGAAGGAGGGGGGAGAGAGGAAGAGAGAGAGACAGAGGGTAGGGGTTCGACAACACCTGGGCACGCCACCATGTGGTCCCCGCCAGGTGGATGGCCGAATCCAGCAACGTGGGACGGTGGCACTGGACCCACTCAGCGTTCTTCTTCGGCAGCCGAGCGATGAACTGCTCCAGCACCACCAGGTCAATGACCCGTCAGCAGTCCTTCTCTCTCTCCAATACTCCAGTTTCCCCTGGCGTTAAATACTCTCTCCACGCCAATAACTAAAACAAGAGACAGGTGTTGATCATTTCCGTTCAACCCGCTCACTCACCATTCGTCTCCCGACTCTCTCTCCCGCTGCAGGCTTCGCTAAACCATGCCTCCGCCTCCACAACTATCAACATCAATTCCATGTGACAGTATTAAATCTAGAGTATGATTTCGACAATGAGTAGGTCCTGAAACGTGTTGTCTAACCCCAATAGAGTTCAGAATGCCTATAAATGCTGATCCCAATGCATCTTTTTCATTATCAACATGGATATTTGAAATGAAGGTTCAATCAGAGTAGAGGAAGGAGACCAGAGTCGGCGTACGGGGCTCGTGAGAGGCTTTATTCCAAAACCAATACAAAACAAATAAACAAACAAACAAGCGCGGCAGGTGCGCGCACTCTCTAACAGCACTTCGGCCACGGATACTGCGTCTGGTTTGCTCGATCGCTCTCCAGCTTCCTGCGCTCACGAGTCCCCGTCTCTCTCCCCTTTCGCCGGCTGTCACGCTCCTTAAATGCGGGTTCCCCACGCCAATCACTGAAACGAGATCCAGGTGTTACTTGTTTCTCACCTGAACCACTTATCGCCGCTCGTCTCTTCACTCGCTCTCCCGTTGCAGACTTCGCTAAACCACGCCTCCGCCACATACCCCCACCGCCCGACTCAGGCCGGGGAGCCATCCGGCCTGCAGCCCCCCCCCCCCCCCCCCCATTCCTGGAGAGGAAATCGGCCACAGCCATCTGCGCCCCCGGCCTGTGAATCACCTTGAACTTAAATGGCTGTAAAGCTAGATACCAACGGGTGATTCGCGCGTTGGTATCCTTCATGCGGTGGAGCCACTGGAGGGGCGCGTGGTCCGAGCAGAGGGTGAACTCCCATCCCAGGAGGTAGTAACGAAGGGTGAGAACCGCCCACCTGATGGCCAAACACTCCTTCTCTATGGTGCTGTACTTAGTCTCTCTCTTGGAGAGCTTCCGACTAATGTACAGCACCGGGCGGTCTTCCCCCCCCACCTCCTGGGACAGGACCGCGCCCAGCCCCCTGTCCGACGCGTCGGTCTGCAAAAAAAAGGGGAGAGCAAAGTTAGGAGAGTGCAGGAGCGGCCCGCCACACAGGGCCGCTTTAACTCGGGTAAAGGCCCGTTGGCACGGCTCCGTCCACTGGACCGTATCTGGTACCTCCTTTTTAGTGAGGTCAGTCAACGGGCTGGTGAGGTCCGAATAATGAGGAATAAACCTCCTGTAATATCCCGCCAGCCCCAAGAACTGCCTCACCTCCTTTTTGGTCTTGGGCCTGGGACAGGTTGCAATTGCTGCCGTCTTATCAATTTGGGGACGCACCTGCCCGTGGCCCAAGTGGAAGCCCAGATACTTTACCTCCACCCGCCCAACTGCGCACTTCTTCGGGTTGGCCGTTAGCCCCGCCCGTCTCAGCGCCCTGAGGACCGCCCTCACATGCTCCATATGCCGCTGCCAGTCCCCACTATAGATGATAATATCATCCAGGTAGGCGGCGGCATATGCAGCATGGGGCCGCAGCACTCGATCCATGAGGCGCTGAAACGTAGCCGGGGCCCCGACCAAGCCGAACGGAAGCGTAACAAATTGGTGTAATCCAAACGGCGTGGTGAAGGCGGTCTTTTCTTTGGAAATGGGAGATAAGGGGATCTGCCAATAACCTTTGGTTAAGTCCAATGTCGAATAAAAACGAGCCGTGCCTAACCGATCGAGCAACTCGTCAATCCGCGGCATTGGATAAGCATCAAATTTGGAAATTGCATTCACCCTGCGATAGTCTACACAGAACCGTACCGAGCCGTCCGTTTTGGGCACCAAAACTATCGGGCTCGCCCAATAGCTGTGTGACTCCTCGATTACTCCCATCCCCAGCATAGCCTCTAATTCGGTCTGAACTACCTTTTTTTTGTGTTCAGGCAATCTATATGGCCGGCTGCGAATTACGACTCCCGGCTCTGTCTCAATGTGGTGCTGAATCAGGTCCGTACGGCCGGGTAGGGGCGAAAACACGTCTGCAAATTCTACCTGCAACTGCGCGATGTCAGTGAGCTGCGAGGGCGAGAGGTGGTCCCCTCCTAGAGCCAGTGCGAGGGGTTTTCCTTTAATAATCGCCTCTGGCCCGAGATCCTCCTCCCCACTCACTACCGTCGCTAGCAACACTGACTCCTCCCCGCTCCATTTTTTAAGGAGGTTGAGGTGGTAGATTTGCCGTGAGTCGCCTCTATCTGTCCGTATTACCTCATAATTGAGATCTCCTATCCGCCGTGTGACCTCAAATGGTCCTTGCCACTTGGCTAACAATTTGGAGCTAGAGGTTGGCAGTAAAACGAGCACTTTATCTCCCGGTGCAAATTCTCATAGCTTAGTTCCCCGGTTATATAGCTGGCTTTGTCTGCCCTGGGCCTGAAGCAAATTCTCCATAGAGAGCCGCCCCAGTGTATGGAGTTTTGCGCGCAGGTCCAGGACATATTGAATTTCATTTTTGCTATCCGAGTGTCCGTCCTCCCAAGTTTCTCTCAGGACGTCTAGCACCCCCCTGGGCTGACGTCCATAGAGAAGCTCGAAGGGGGAAAACCCCGTGGAGGCTTGGGGGACTTCGCGCACAGCAAATAAGAGGGGTTCTAGCCAACGGTCCCAATTTTTCGCGTCTTCATGTACGAATTTCCGGATCATGGTTTTTAATGTGCGATTAAACCGTTCGACCAGACCGTCCGTTTGTGGGTGATAGACGCTGGTACGCACCGCTTTAATGCCCAATAATCCGTACAATTCGTTTAACGTGCGCGACATAAACGCGGTGCCCTGGTCCGTGAGAATCTCTTTTGGGATTCCCACGCGGGAGATTAAACGAAACAAGGCATCCGCCACACTTTTGGCTGAGATGTTGCGGAGCGCCACTGCTTCTGGATACCGTGTCGCGTAATCCACTAAGACTAACGCGAAACGGTGTCCCCGTGCGGATCACTCTAACGGCCCGATCAGGTCCATACCAATTCACTCGAAGGGGACCTGCATTAGAGGAATAAGGCGCAAAGGCGCTTTTGGAACGGCCGGTGGGTTTACCAGCTGACATTCCCGACAAGACGCGCACCACCTGCGCATGTTCTCGTGAATGCCCGGCCAAAAGAATCGGGTCGTTAGACGATTTAGTGTTGCTGCTACTCCTAAGTGCCCTGCCATAGGATTACAATGCGCCGTCCGGAAAAGCATTTCCCGACGGCTCCGCGGTACTAACAGCTGGGTTGTATCTTCATTTGTCTGAGCGTCGTGGGTCACTCGATACAACCTGTCTTTAATAACGGCAAAATACGGGTGGGATAGCGGACGCTCAGGGTGGAGGACCCGCCCATCGATCGAGCGGACCTGCTCGAAGGCATGCTTCAGCGTCTCGTCCTGGGATTGTTCCAGGGGAAAGTCATCGCGGCCGGCAAGGTTTAGCCTCGCCATGCTGCTCGGTTCCCCTGAGACCGCCCCGCTAGGCCCCGGGACAGATTCTCCCACCTGAGCGCTCGCCCCGCCCCCCGGCTGGTTCTTTCCCCCGACGGCACCCGCTGTCAAACACCCTAGTAAATGCTGAAATGCTGGCCAATTCGTCCCCAAAATTAGCGGATGCTGGAGGCGCGGACTAACGGCCACCTCCACACTATGCTTATGGCCCCGAAATTTAATACCTATGGCTTTTAATGGATATTCCCTTATATCCCCGTGCACACACCTCACCTTAACCATGCGGCCCGTATCCAATGCCCCGGATTGTATCAGGCTTTGATGGATGGAGGTCTGGTTACAACCTGAATCCACCAGAGCCTGATAGGTACCCCCCTTAATACTCACGGGTATTTGGTACAGCCCGGCTTGATCGGGGGCAGCCTGCGGGTCGTCCGGGATCCGGACCAGTGTCCCCACCTCCATCATCGGGCACCTGTCCACAAAGTGGCCCGGATCCCCGCAACGCCAGCAGGCTGGCCCGGGTCTCCCCGCTGCCCTAGTGGCGGGAAGTGGCTCAGGGGATTGACGTGGGGAAGCAGCCGGAGGGTCTTCACTCCCCCGTCGCTGGGGAGCGGCCATCCCTCGTGCGGGACCTCGGGCCCCGGCCGCAGGCTCCATCGCCACCCTCCAGCGGGGCGCAGCCCTCGGTGGCCCCACCCAACGGGACCTAGGGAGAGGGAGAGATTTCGGAGTGGGGGGGGAGGGGGAAACAGAGAGAGAGAGAGAGACAGCAGGGAGGGGCTCGCCGACCCCGGAGCACGCCGCCAGCTGATCCTCCGCCAGTTGGATGGCCAGATCCAGCGACGCCGGGCGGTGGCACTGGACCCACTGGGCGGACTTCTTTGGAAGGCGGGAGATGAACTGCTCCAGTACCACCGCGTTGATGATGGATTCGGCGGATTATGCTCTGTTTGACAGAAACATGGCTAAAACCTGATGATTACATTATTTTAAATGAGTCCACACACCAATATTACTGTTACAAACATAAGCCGCGTCTAAAAGGCAAAGGGGGAGGTGTTGCTTCAATTTATAAAGTTTTCAGGATTTCTCAGAGGGCAGGCTTCAAGTATAACTTGAATAATGGTAATATATATTATAATCCCTTGAAGTAATGGTGCTTCATATAACATTATCCAGAGAAACAAATGTTAATGATAAATCCCCTGTGATGTTTGTACTGGCTACTGTATACAGGCCACCAGGGCACCATACAGACTTTTCTAAAGAGTTTGGTGATTTTATATATGAGTTAGTTCTGGCTGCATATAAAATCTTAATAGTTGGTGATTTTAATATTGTGGCGGAGGCGTGGTTTAGCGAAGTCTGCAACGGGAGACGTCCCCGTCCGAGCCTCCCGGTCCAGCAAGCTCCGGACCAGCTCGCGGTCCTCCTGCTGGGCCCGCATCATCGCGTCTGGTTTGCTCGATCGCTCTCCAGCTTCCTGCGCTCACGAGTCCCCGTCTCTCTCCCCTTTCGCCGGCTGTCGCGCTCCTTAAATGCGGGTTCCCCACGCCAATCACTGTTTTGTTGGCCCGGCATGTCATCTGAGGTGTGACAGATGTCAGGTGTCTAAGAGTTCTCAATCAGTGGTGCGTGCCTTTATGAATCATCTTGCATCATGGCCAAATTAGATAATTGCTATGGACTTTACCCTTCTTTAGCCAGCTCAGAATTATATAAAAAATATTCTCATTATGACTGATGTGTTCTCGAAATTCACCCAGGCCATCCCTACCCGGGATCAACATGCCTCTATAGTGTATCAGGTTCTGATTACGGAATGGTTCTATAAATTTGTAGTACCAAGTCAGGGAGTAGGGACAGAGTTTTGAGAGCTCTCTGATTCATCAACTGTGTGGCCTATATGGCGTTGTCAAGTCACAAACTACTCCATATCATCCTGCTGGCAATGGGCAGTGTGAACAGTTTAACCATTCTCTGCACAACATTTTGCGAACACTGCCAGCAATGAGGAAAAGGGGTTGGACCACTTGCCTCTCCCAGTTGTTGAGGGAGAGAGGGGCTATGAATTCCCAGATGATTGTGCCTATAGCTTCCTTGATTTTTAGACCATGGGACTGAATTTTGTCTACTGGTTCATCATTGGAACTGCAACGCAAATAGGTGGGATAGATTGTGATGGGAGGAATATTGCTACCACAACCCCCTCTGCTGGAGAATAGGAAGAACTCACTTTAGGTTTAGCTGTGTTAATATTTGGCAGGACATACAGACCCAGATTGCACTGCTGTTTTGTTTCTACTGTTTGATTTATGTTTATCGCATGTGTTGTCTTGATTGTATTTTTATTTGGTATTTAACCTTTCTTAATTGGTATCTCTTTTTGTTTGCTTGTGGGTATTTAAAAGATATCTGTATAGAACATGTCCCCTTGTGAATTGTGAACTTTATTTATTTATTTATTTTTAAACATGTTATTTTTGTTGTAATAAAACATTGGGTTTAACTGGCAGAAGCACCTCAATAATTTCTGGGAAGATCTAACCTCTAATTGTATTGGTTGTTTATATACTGGGGTGAAAGTCCCTAGGTGGCGTAGTGGGCCACTATGCAAATTTTAGGTCTTTCCCTCGATTTCTTTCTTTGCCTTAGTGTATTGCCACACACTGTTGAAAACAAATATGAAAACAAAAATAAATAAATAAAAATAAATAAATATTTTGCAAATAAGACAAGATGAATATATCGCTAACCCTAACCCTATATCTGCAACTTACTTCTTTATTAAAGGGATAGTTCACTCACAAATTAAATTTTGATATGTTTTAGCTTACCTCAAGGTTATCCAAGATGTAGGTTTCTTTGTTTCCTCAGTATTTCCCATTTTGATATTTTTAGGTCCAACCGTTCTTGTCTGTGACTCACATAATGGATGTCTATGGTCACCACCTCAAAGAGCTTGCACAGAGGAGTCAACATTAAACAATTCCCCATCATAAGTACACATTGATGACCTAAGACACGAAACGAGCGGTTTGTGTAAGAAAACGAACAGTATTTATATCGTTTTTACCTCTTGTACACAACCACGTCCAACTGATCTGAGTGCACGAGTGCTTCCCGATGTGACGTGCACGCGCACGCTCTGGCTTTAGTCTGTGCAAGCGCGGAAAGCCCCGGATGTGATCTCTCGCGCATGCACAAATGTGACAAAAGTGACAAATTAAGTGGAAAAGGCAAGTCCAAAATCAGCTGGATTTGTCAACCCAGAAGAGGCTGTGCCCACGCCCTCCCTCACAGCTCTTTCAAGCCATTATCACTTTATTTATAAAAAAAAAAAAAAACATTATTCAAAAAAGCTCAGTCTCACTCTCAGACATGAGCTACTCCCACAACTATGCCTACAGTGACAAGTACTTATAACAACAAAGCGAAATATGAGCAATAGATGGATTTCCCAAGACCAAAGGACCTACCTGGGACAGAGACTGTGTGCCCTCATGTCACAGTTGGAGATGCCTCTTTCTCCTGAATGTGAACCTGATGCGGCCCTATCCAGATATTGTAACCAAAGTGTTTTCATCTTACATTTTTATTACTTAATAATATTATTTTGTTCAGATGCTTTGACACAATCGGTTTTGTATAAAGCACTATATAAATAAAGGTGACTTGACTTGACTTGAACTAAGGAAACAGGGTTGTACTAGAAATGCAAACAGTAAAATTTTGTGTTTGTCCAGTAAACAGGTTGTGTGTGTGGAGATTATGAAGATTTGAATTTGGCTTATTCACTTTCAATAAGTGACTGACTTAAAAAAAAAAGGTCGGGTCTAATGGTTAGAGAGTCAGACTTGAAATCCAAAGGTTTTGAGTTCGAGTCTCAGGCCAGCAGGAATTGTAGGTGAGGGGGAGTACGACATGTTCCTGGATCAACATCTTTTGTTGATCCTGGATCAACATTATTAAAAATATAGATTTAACCCAATCTCTACCCCTAAACCTAACCTTACCCATAATTTATTCCTAAAATCCATGGGAAATTATAACTGATTAACAAGAGCATAGAAGATCCTAACCCTGATTTTAAACAAGGATTCAACAAGGATGTTGATCCAGGAACATGTTGCACTTGATGAAATCACGCTCACCATACCACGACTGAGGTGCTCTTGAGCAAGGCACCCCCCCCCACCCCCACTGCTCCTTGGGTGCCGCAGCACAAATGGCTGTCTACTGCTCCGTGTGTGTGTGTGTATGTGTGTGTTCACTGCCGAGTGTGCACTTTGGATGGGTTAAATGCAGAGTTCGAATTCCAAGTATGGGTCACTATACTTGGGTGTATGTCACTTTCACTTTTCACTTATTCAGTACTCAAATGCTATCTATGCAGTAAGTTTAGTATACGACCCCTATTCATTATATATAATATGTTATATAATAATAATAACAATAATAATATTAATAGGCTATTATTTTTATTATACCCTCACTGAGGGCTGAGCCCCCCTAAAATGAAAATCCTAGAATCGCCCCTGAGTACAGCACTGATTTCAGTTACCTGGATGAGCCTGTGTTATTAGTTTTTACCGGTTGCTATAGAGGGATAACATACCTCGGAATGCCACACCTGACCAGTCAGAAGTAATATTCCACAGAGTCTTGTAATAAATGTTTATAACAAATGTAAAGCTTATTTGACATTAAAATTGTGTTGTTGTTTTTTGACTTTTTGTGTTACCAATGAGTATGTGCCTGGTTTCACAAATTCACCTATGATTACAACCATTAATACTGCTCATTTACATTTAGCCTACTATCTAAATTAACATTTAACTTTCTATAATGATCAGCCTTTTATAATATCAATACACTATAATAGTATTGCCATATTTATCTGTATAGCATGAATTTTTGTTGTTGTTGTTGTTGTTGTTTTTACACCTGAACTATACTTTTTTTTTTATTATTATTACACAATTAGTAAAAGGGCTAAGCACACTGTTTCCAATCTGAGTTGATTTGCATATACAACCATTACCTTAAAATCATTTGTAGAATTAAATTTTCATACAGGTTAAAAATTCAGATAATATCACAGGGTTTTCTCCAATAGTCTTTTTACAATTACGTATGCCAGTACAATGATGAATGTATCTAGGTATGAGACGGGCACCAATGGTCAGGATATAGACAAAATAATAATAGCAGCAGTTCAGAGTCAAGTATAATGTTTGCAATACAGAAATAAACATTCAGTTTCCATAATCAGTCCTCTGTGGGAATTGTGAATGGCTCAGAAAACTTTAGCATGATTTGAAAAAAAAATATTTTATTAGAGGCATCTCAATAACACAAGCCTGTTTTTTTCACTCTATTTCATTTTTGTATTTATTTTATTAAACTGGATACATTGCACCTTTATATTTTATGTGTTGTCATGATTTAATTTTAATAAAAAAACAAAGGTTTACTATTGTATGTTCTTTTGGCATTTCATTTATTGCATAACTTTTGAATTTGCTTATTTAACGAATTACAGCAGCAGCAATATGGTGTAACAACATATTTATTTGAAACACCAAAAATACTATTTTTACACAAGAGAGAATACAAAAAACAAAACAAAAAAACAATCAGCCTCTAATGTGTTGTGCCATTGTCTTGCTCATCCAGTAGCTGCATTTCAATATCAAGCACAATGTATTGTATGTTTTATGAAGATGGCACAGTGCCATGGTGGTAGTTTGTGTATGAAGTCTGCAACAATCTGTGCATGCTTATCAAAACTATCCGTTTTGTCTTTCTCAAGGAAAGTAAGTAGCTGTCCAATGCCATCATTTGCACTGTCCCTTCTCCAGAGGTGGAAAGAGTACTAAAATATTCTACTCTAGTAAAAGTACCATTACATTCATGAAATTTATACCAGTCTACAAATCTACTGAAGTAAAAAAAAAAAAAAAAAAAAATTAAAAAAAAATATTGCTCATTTAAAATTTGCTCAGAGAAAAAAATGACTTGGTTACATTTTAACAGCAGGAGGGGGGGAAAAATGGAATAGGCCTATAAATCTCAAAATAGTTGTTTTTAAGAAACACCTTTACAAGTTAAACTAAAATAATCAAAAACATTTTGACTCCTGACATTTAAAACATTTAGGGAGGTTTGTGAGATTTTAATGCAATGCCATCCCACCAAGGGGTCAACATGATTTTGCCATTTAAGACATGTTCCTGGATCAACATTATTGTCCAAAAATTTAGACTTAACCCAATCCCTACCCCTAAACCTAAATCTACCCATAATTTATTCCTAAAATCTCTGGTAAATGATATCTGATTGACGAGGGCATAGAAGCACCTAACCCTGATTTTAAGCCCAAAACAGATATTTTCTGAAAGGTTATATCTCTATTCTGATTGGTTGATTGGAAGGTTGTACTTGGTGAAATCTCGCTCACCCCCACCAAGTAGGCAGAAAAAAGCTATTTATATTCTAGTTACCAACAAAGCAAGCTAAGAGGTGTTTATGAATTTTATAATTGCTTTTGAAGGTTAGAAAATCAAGACATCACATTGGTTATTTCAGTAGCATGAAAAACAAAAATATATATATATATAATTATAAATGATACAAAGAAAGCAAGCAAAGGACACTAAAGTGGTCCATGACTTCAGCCTAATGTGAGCTATGCACTTTTGCAAAAACTCCAATTTTCACTGAAGTAAATCAACCGATTACGTTTGTTTTTCAACTTTGTTGTTTGCTTATGAGAAATTTTGTGAATGCACATTCAGAATTCAGTCAGTAAGCATGGACACTTGAACAACTCTGGCATTCTACGTAGTGATGAATAAAAAAATACCTCTGATTGGACATTGCGTTTATAAACTCAACAGGAAAGTGTATAAATAGTTATAATGCTCAACAATGCAAAACGCGAGTAGATGGGACACTTTATGCACCTAATCAGAAATTTGGGCAACATTTTTGCCCCAAGCCCTTGTTCATTTCTGACCCTGGTGCCAACCAACCAGGGGCGTAGATTACGCGGGGGGCTCGGGGGACATGTCCCCCCCAATTTTATCATCACGGAAATTCGTCCCACGCACTTTTTCGGGCAAGTGTGTTCGTATAGAGGTTTTCAAATATGAATAAATATAGATTTCAGCTCAAAGAAACAGGATAGTCTGCAAATGACCTGATGTTTTTTTCTGACGAAATGAACATCACGGAGGGCTAAACACTCCTGCAGTGTGTGTGTGTGTGTGTGTGTGTGTGTGTGTGTGTGTGTGTGTGTGTGTGTGTGTTTCATTCATACTCAAAGCCGGTGGGCTCTCTCACGCAGAAAGTGTCCACTGGTGATAAATAAAGTATTTGAACAATGTAGTGCTAACTGACATAGCATTCATTACAGTATAGAAACTATTCTGCCTTATTATATGACAAAAGTGTTTGTAGTATATAAAAAAATCATTATTGTTATTGTACAGCATTTATATATTTCTAAGCAAATTAAAAGCTAGAGATTAGAGAAAAATTAAAGTTGCCTATAGTATCCACTACCAGTCAGAAGTTTTTGAACAGTAAGCTTGTTAATGTTTTTTAAAGAAGTCTCTTCTGTTCACCAAGCCTGCATTTATTTGATCCACGTTCTGCAAATCAGTGAAATTTTGAAATATTTGTACTAGCCTATTTAAAATAGCTGTTTTCTATTTTAATATATTTCAAAATGTTATTTATTGAGATTTCAAAGCTGATTTTTTTTCATCATTACTCAAGTCACACAATCCTTCAGAAATACTGATTTGCTGCTAAAAAAAACAAAAAGAAAAAAAAGAAAAAAAACTTGTATTATGATAATGTTGAAAACAACAGAGTATAATTTTTTCAGGTTTCTTTGATGAATAGAAAGTTCAGAAGAGCAACGTTTATCTGAAATGTAAATCTCTGTAATCATTGTAGAAATCATTGTAAAATGAAGTCTTTATCATCACTTTTGATCAATTTAAAGAGTCCTTTCTAAATAAAAGTATTAATTTCTATAATTTATAAAAAAATAAAATAAAAATCACATAAATGCTGATCTGTGGATCATTATAGTTATCAAACAATGCTGAAAAAAATTACTCATCTGTTTTAAATATTGATAATCAGCAAATCATCATATTATAAAAAATAATTTATAAAGAAATTATAAAAAAATAATTTATAAAGGACCTTTAAAATTCAAATAGAAAACAGTTATTTGAAACAGAATAAATATTTCAATATTTTTGCTGTACTTTGGACCAAATAAATGCAGGCTTGGTGAGCAGAAGAGATTTCTTTCAAAACATTAAAAATCTTACTGTTAAAAAACTGTTGACTGGTAGGCTATATAGATTAATACAGAAATGTTATATCGTAATGTTGTATGTGTCTGTGTGTGTAATTTCTGTCCCCCTCACTTCTAAAAAGATGGTTATGCCCCTGCAACCAACATAAGTCCTGCTACTTAAGTAAAAGAAAAATGACTGATTTTAAAAATTACTTTAAAAAGTAGAGGTACACAAAAAAAAGCTACTCGATTAAAGTAACAAAAGTAAATGTAATTAGTTTCTTTCAACCTCTGCCCTTCTCCTTTTGCTGTATGGCACAGAAGGGAATGAAGATGGAGTTGACTGCATCATTGAATTTGTAGCAGCTTTGCATGGATTACTTGACCTCTGCAGTATTGAAGTGCCAAAGTCATCCAGGCAAATGGTTGAGCACTGCTTATTTTCCTCACTGTCACTGGTGGGACCAGATGATGATAGTGTGGCTGCGAATGGAGACAATTCTTCTGCCACCACTTTTTTTCCCCCCAGAGTAATCACTTTCAACCTACAATACATAGGCCCGGTCCTAAAACACACCCTAAACACATGCAATCTTCCTCAGAGTCCACACTTTTGTGACCTATTGCCGCTTTGACTTTCAGGGAAAAGTCTGCTGCAGAGCTCTCCTCCTGAGCTGGCTCTGAAAACGTGTGCATAGTGGCCGCAAAGAGGGCACTCCCTAGCACCCTTCTGAAAGGTCTCCTGAACTTAATGGCCATTGTAAGTCCACAAGGCTGCAATGCATGTGAAGTGTGCCATTTGGGACAGGGCCATAGAAGAATAACGTTTTAGTAAAAAGTACAAAGTGTTATGTCCTCCCCTTTAGTCTAGGGTTTAATGGGAATGGCAAACAATAATAGTGAAGAGACTTTGAGGATCTCCAGCTCTGCAGGCCCCCAGAAAAAAAATCACAACCAACCACAGATCTGAGGTTGAAAACAGCTTGGAGGCTTTTTTATTTTTAACTCAATAATGTGGTTCAAACGAAAAGATAACATTAATATGAAAAAAAAAAAAAAAAAAAAAAAAACATTACCTCAGGAAGAGGACCCGAACAAAGAACATCCTAACAAAAAAACAAAACAAAAACAATACCTTTACCTAAAGAGGGGTAAATACTAGATTACTTATACATTAAAGAAAATAAACAAAACAACATAGAACTTCCTTAACTCCCTAACTAACCTTTAAAGAGGAGAAAACGTTTGGGTGTCCTCCACCCTACCATACCCACAAGCTTAACTGATCATTAAGCAAATCATCAACTCAGGAAACATTGTAACAACTCCCCAACAAAGAGCACAAAAAGCCCTCATGGGCATGGAGAGCGGGACAACCTCAAACGCCGCGATGTCTCTCCCCTTCCTCCATGCTTTTTCTACTGTTTTGTACTAGAGGTCAGCAAACATGCACCAATCAGGACGACACATTCAGGTGGATGAGCACAGCTGATCATCATTAGCCTATTAAGCACAAACACACAGGTAGAGAGAGAAAGAGAGCAAAAATACAAACACCAATAAAACTCTTTGTATCAATGATAGACAACAATTAATACGTCATTAGACATAACAAAAGGGAAAGACAAAATGAACACAAATGTGTGCATTACAGAAGCACCAACAAGTGTGGATTTTGCAGAGATACTGTATAATTAACATACTGTAGCTAGCAATCATTAGTGTATTATAAGTAAAATAACTGAGGTCAATCAGTAAACTTGTTTGTTTTATTAGAAAAATAGTCTACTACTAATATACTACTAAAATTGCAAACTAGAAACAAACTTGCAGCACAAACATATCACTGACAACTGAATAGTGTTTAGTTTACCTTTTCAAAATATGGTATGTTGGACACAGTTTGTCGGTGCCAAACAAAAGGTCTGAGCCAGGACATTGCTAAAGCAGCCTGGGTACTTTGGTACTTGCTGCCTTATCTCCACTCATTCCTTTCATTTTTTACATGGTTTTGGAAAACTTGTTTTGGATGTTTCTCTAAATCCAGCACTTTTAGAAAACTACAAACTGGTATACCTTCTTCCATAAATTGCAAAGGCACTTGAGCGATTTGTGTTCCACCAACTCTCTATGTTTCTCGCATAAAACAACCTCTTGGACAACAACCAATCTGGCTTCAAAAGAGGCCAATCAACTGAGACTGCCCTGCTTTCGGTTACTGAAGGCGTGAGACTGGCAAGAGTGGCTTCCAGATTCCTCAATACTCATCTTGCTGGATCTGTCTGCTGCTTTTGACACAGTTAACCACCAGATCCTCCTGTCCACCTTCATGAAGATGGGCATCTCAGGGACTGTATTCCCGTGGTTCAAGTCTTAACTTTCAGACAGGTCGTTTTTGGTGCCTTAGAGGGGTGATGTTTCTAAATCATAACTTCTTGCTACTGGGGCTCCTCAGGGTTCAGTCCTTGGACCACTACTATTTTCCATCACTTTTGACCCTCAAATCTACATCTCATTCCAACCAGATGGTCCTACAGTATCTGTTCACATTGCTGCCTGTCTGAAAGATATTCCTGGCTGGATGAAGGACAGTCACCTTCAACTCAACCTTGCTAAAACAAAACTGCTCGTGGTCTCAGCCAACCCAGCACTTCGTCACAACTCTATATAGTTAGGTTTGTCAACCATAACTCCATCCTATCAAGTCTCTGTAACTGATCCAGAATGCAGCAATGAGAGTGGCCATCAATGAGCCAAAGAAAGCCCCCGTCACACCTCTCTTCATCAGTTTACACTGGCTGCCATTAGCCGCACACATTAAATTCAAGGTTTAAATGTTTGCTTAGAAGACAGCCACAGGCTCTTCACCAATATACCAAAACTCACTAGTTCAGACTTATGCGCCTTCCAGATGCTCTGATTGCTTCTATTTTTCTCCTTATTTGCAAGTCACTTAGGATAAAAGCGTCTGCTAAATTATTAAATATCAATGTAAATGTGTACTTACTCAAGACAGTGCTGGGTGGTATAAGGTAATTACATGAAATAAGGTTAGGATTAGTTGCAGGTTCAGAGTTAGTACCAATGTTGGTGAGTAACTAGTTACATGAAAATGAATAACATATTTACAAAATAAATGTAATTGGAATCAGTTACAGTTACTGAGAAAAATTGTGTAATTAAATAACAGTTACTTATGAAAATGTTAACCATTACAAAGTGGAATTACAAACATACAAGTGATGAAGGATTTTGAAAGTCTGACAGTAATTACAACACTAATTCCAGAAAGGTTGGGACAATTTGTGAAATAAAAACAAATAAAATCAAGAATATGTTATTTTTTTATTCTCTTTAACCTTCATTTAATTGACTTCCAGTGTTTTCACTAGGCAATTTAATTTTATTTTTTAAACATAATAAAAATTGTAATTTGATGGCTGCAACACACAAAAAAGTTGGAACAGGCATGTTTACCATTGTGCCACATCAACTTTCCTTTTAATTAAAATTTTTTTGGGAATTGAGGCCAATGGTCAAAGTTTTGCAAACAAAATTTTTGTGTAGTCTCACTCGATACAAGACTTAAAGGCACAATATGTAATTTTTCTCCTTTAAAAATAGCAGAAATCACTATATCTATGTTATATATATATATTTAGTTGTGTACTTACATCATCCCGGGACAAGAGAAGCTACAAGACACGGGTAAATATTGGAGTTGCATTTCCAAGATAGAGAGAGCTTCGTGACAAGCTGAAACTCCAGAGAGATGCCGAACTCGCTTGCATATATAGATTGCACATATATTACTACTAGCTAGATGGAATATTGATTTGATAGGGGTCTCATAATTCATATAGACGGTTTCATCGGGCGCATGCGCCTGGACCTAAGTTAACTTCCGGTCTGTGTTGTGTATATCGGTCTGGCTGCAGTGCCTTCTACAAACGCAGTTAAAGTCAAGGTGATGAGTAGACTGAAGTTGGGCTCAGGTGGTTGTGCTGTGGGATGTGTTTCCCATACATTTATTTATTTTTGGAGAATTTTAAAACTGATTTTTTTTCAAAAAGGCTTCATTGAGTAACGTTAAGTACTGCACGTTTAATAATAATAATTCCTTACATTTATATGATTAAATATCAAAGCGAGGCACAGGTGTTTTTATATCGCTGTATTTCTGAAGGAAGACTTGCATGTTATATGCCTGATAGCAGCGTATGAGCGTACCGGCTCTGCTTCGTTTACAGCTGTTACTGGGGAAACCTCTATTTCTCGCGCTTTATGTCTATGCTTTAAAACATCTACTGTTGGCAAATAATGAATTTGCATTTTCATTAAGTCCGCCTGATCCACGCAGCAAACATTTTGTTTGTTATCAAAAAATATCTACTGTAGAGGGACTTGGCTGTTGTTATTGATTCTATTTGGAAGTCTACCAGAAGTTAAGTTAGGTCCACAAAAGTGCTCATGCACAGTAACGTTTGTTTATGTTGTTGCCGTTGAAACCGTGTATATCTCTCCTTTCGAAAAGACGTGATTGTCAAAATACTAAGTTAGAATGAGTGAGGAATGATAGGGAGCGACAGAGCGCGTGTTCCAATGAACAACAACTCCCATGAGTTGGTGGCCAAAAATTCCATACTGCGCGTTTAAGATGCTCAGCAGTCTGTGATCATCATTGTCTGATTCTCCTTTTCACGACTGGTCATACATTTTCAATAGGAGACAGAACTGGACTGGATGCCAGTCTAGCACATTTACTCTGTCTACAAAACCACACTGTTGTAGCATATGCAGAATGAGACCTGACATTGTCTTGATCTAATAACCATGGAGGTCCCAGGAATTATGTCATCTTGATGGCAGTATATGCCTCTGTATAATTTCAATATATGTATCCATGACAATGGTACCTTCGCAATTATTTCAGTCACCCATGCTGCTTGCTCTGCTGCACCTCCATACCATGACAGGCGTTTGCTTTTGCTTCTGTCACTGGTAAAGTCTGGATGACCCCTTTGGTCTCTGGAACTGGAAATTCAATGTCCATTTTTCTCAGAAACTAGATGAAATATGGACTCATCTGACCCACAGGGCACATTTCCACTGTCTTTTTGACTATCTGAGATGAACTCTGGCCCAGAGAACTCGGCATTATCACAGCTAAGAATTTATGTACATTATAGTTTTCTCCTATAGTAACAGAGAGAGATTAGAGTTGCATTTATTGATGCAGTGGCAGACTGTGTTAAGTGACAGGGGTTTTCCGAAGTTCTCCTGTCCTGAGCCCATGTGGCTATATTTAACACCGTAGCATGACGACTCACTCACATTCAAGTGAGGTTTACTGTCTTGTCCTACACAGACTGAGATATCCGTGGTTTCCCTGAATCTTTTCACAATATTATATACAGAAGTTGGTGAAATACTTACATTATTTTTGATTTTTTTATTGAGAAATGTGATTTTTGATTTGTTTGACACTTCTATAGTGACATTTGCCACAAAGCAAAGAGCCATAATCCAGATTTGCTTGCAAAGACCGAGATGTTCCTTTTATACCCAAACATGACACTACTTACAGTGAACTGTTTCAAAACAGTTTAATTTGGGTTTTCTACAACCTTTTCACTTTTATTTTGCCTCTGTCCCAACCCTTTTTCCCGGGTTTTGCAGGTATCAGAATCAAACTTTGTTTATATTTACAAAATACATTTAAGTTGGTCAGTAAAAACTTTGGAAATCTTTTCCAAATGAATTAAAGTTAAAGAAAATTAACAAATCACAGATTCTTGATTTTACTGCACTTTACAAAACTTCCCAACTTTTCTGGAATTGGGGTTGTGGTGTTTTGCACTGCTGTAAGGTTAACCCTGCCTGGTTTAAATGTTTGAAAATTAAGTGAAAAACAGATGATAACATGGTTTCAATTCAAGTAGTTTGTGTATTTAATCATAAAAAAATAAAAATAAAAATAAAAACAGTATGTAACATGTAGTAAGTGGTAAAAAATACAGTTATCGACACAAGCCTTTTTTTTAATGACTAGCTGTATATTATCCTGTTCTTATTTTTCATCCTTTTGAATGTAGAAAGTATTGTCTAAGTTGCACTAACGGACTTAAGAGAGATCTGAGCTCTAAATTATGTACATACTGATTTCTATGCACTACTCAGATAACAATGCTTTTAGGACACATGCCATTAATATCATGTTCACTTTATGTGCTGCTAAAGTTCTTCACAGTGCTTTGAGAAACCCTCCAATGACAATTGAAGTTATTTCTCAGTAAACAAGCAGCTTTCCTTCACATCAAGTCAGTAACTGCAACCAAACTCCTTCACACCATCCAAAGCAGTAAAGTGTGTGTTCAATCAAACCTTGCTCCGTTTATAGCATCATAACAGTCCCACTGAGAGACAATCCCACAATCTCCATCATCATCCACTGATTGCGCCACCACATGCCGCTATGATAAAAGCAAAGCAATGTGAGCCAGAGCTGCTGATGTGTCGCCCCTCCGGAGCCCAGACCGTAAACGACAGAGGGGGAGGACTGAGATCGCACCTCAGTGTGGGTCACAGGATGGTCCGCCGGTCCCAGTGGGGATCCAGCGTTCTGTTTGAAGGTGTGGGGATACAGACAGATGAGGAGATAGTAGCTGCATGGCGAGGAATCATATGGGGGAGTGAGAAGGACAGTTTCTGGAGCATTTAATGCAGAGTTTTATAAATATGGGAGATGATAGAGACAAACTGCAGCTTTATAATGAGAAGTGTTTAAAAAGTGTCAGTTGGATTGCTGCCTTTCTCCATCAATAGGATGTGTTTCTTCATCCATTTTATAATTTTTTTTATGTTGTATTTGTACTGTAGTATTGAGCCATTTGATAAGGTGAAATGAGCAGTCATTCTTTGTAGTGTTGTGAGGACAATGAAATGCATAAAGCATCGATAACACACCTAAAGCTTCACTTTTGTAGCCAAGTTAAAAAGCTTCTCCAAACAGAAAGAAATCAGAATTATGACTTCCAAACTTGCAGGAACCTGCATGAGGATTGATGAAGAATCAATGAGAACTGCCACAGGTCAAAGGTCATGATCTTGACTTCTTCCTGACCCCTGACTCCAGATTTTACTCACGCCCGCTGAGAGACAGCGGCCATCGCTCACAAAGTCACAAAAATCAAGTCATCCTCACTGACTGATCATCCTTATTTCTGAAAGGATCTTTTTCCATTTGCTGCGCTGTCTGTCGGTCCGTCCTCATGCGTCGCTCTGTCTGTCCTCGCTTTGACTCTTTATCACCTCTCGCCGCGAGAGAGAACTGCCGCCATCCGTCATTACGCCATGCGATGACAGCTCCTCACGCATGCATGAAAGAAATAGATTTTTACATTTGGCCAAATCCGGGGGGTTACTTTAGTGTAACCGATTCGATATTCTCCAAACGAGCTGGGCGATATATACGAACACGCCGAGACAGATGTGATGATCTATAGCTCACTCTTAATGGATTCTGTCAACTTTAGAGAAAAGACAGGCCTTCCACTTTTAGGGAGAAAAAGACATAATGTGTGCAATAAAAACATAATTATTCAATTGATTAGGCCTGTAATTTATGCCATTCACATTTGCCGCCTTCTGAATAAGACAGGAACGTCAAACGTGGCCTAAGTAGGAAATGAAGCGACAAAAAAAAGGCATTTTGACAAAATAGCATCGCGCTCGAGTCCTGCGGCCAGCAAATCACTTCATTACACCAAAACACAGCTGGCCGAGCGCAGGGTAGCTGAAAAATCAGCTCAAACGCATATGAAAGAAAGTGTGTCAGTCACTTCCAGGTAAAGAAAGAGCTTCAGCTCACATAAAAAACACCATGAGGCTCGTCTGGAGGCGGGACCTTCTTTATGCTGCTCTTTTTTATGTGTTAATACACACTTGCAAATTTGACTAAAAGTTTTCCTTTCTTTTTATGCATCTGTGAATTCAATTACGGATCAAATCCTTCACATTCATGGCATCTTTTCTCAATCAGTGCCAGTGAAGGAGGTGGGCATCACCAGGACAGAAGCTTCCAGAATTCACCAGAATCTAAACACATTAGTTGTAAACTCTGTTAATACGGTTAAGAACAGTTAGTCTTAGAAAAGCACTAAACAGTATAACATTTACACTCTGTTCTTCAGCTTGTAACAATAGCAGAACACTTTTAGTGCTAAACAGAACCCTTTCTGTGGGGTTCCATAAAGAACTATGATCTGCAAATGTTATAAAGGACCTTAACTATTTTAATGACACAAAATTGTTGCAAAAAATGGCCTTGAAAATAAATATTTTAAGAAGTAAAACAAAATAGAAACAGAAAATTGTATAATGAAGACCAAGTTCCAGTGAAATACTGTATTTTCATAATTCTCTATGATGCATTTAAGTCCACCATTATGTGTATTTTTGTGTGATTGAATGGGAGTTTTTCTCTGCAGATGATGAGGTTATGATCCATCTGAAATACACAATTGAGTTTAAAGTTACAGTGTGTCCAGTTGTTTATGTAAAAACAATTCTTCTTGAAGGCCAAAATAGCATAAAATGGATGGTATGTGCTGTTGAAATGAGATATAAAGTTTTGATATATTTTTGTGACTGCATATATTTATGTGTAAACCCATGTAGCAACTAGCATTCTTAAAGGAGCTATGTGGAGGTTTTTACTTAAAAAAATCTTTAAGATAGAATTTTCATTTGTACATGTATGAGCCAACCATGATGTAAAAAGAAAAGAATGACACCTCGACTGTCCACCACGGTTGCCTCTATCAGCCTGTAGGCTCAATTGTGTGTGGAGGAGTCGGGCCCAAATTGGTGCGAAAATTCACAAAATGTGACGTCATGCGCGTTCTCGTCTACTTGGGCTTACAACCGTACGGCACGCCAGCCATTATAGTAAACAGCGGCAATAGCATTTTCAGATGGACTCTGTGGATGGAAAGAAGCGACCAGCCTCCAGCAGCAGAATTCAGACACCCACGGACAATCCTCGCAAGTAAAAAAAATAAAATAATAAAACCTATCTAGTGTGGCAAAAAGAGAGAGCGACCGGCGTCAGTGGTTGCTGCGGCAACCCTGGTTTATGTGGTCGTGACGTACTCGTACGAGCGTGCGCACTGAGAACGAGCATGAGACTGGCTGCAGTTCCTCTAACGGTTAGAAATTTCAGAACCTACGCAATGCTCCTTTAATATGGATTATAAATTCCTGTTAATTAGTGGAGAAGAGATAAGTATCCTCATTTTAACAGAGATTCTCAAACTTACATGTGACCAAAAAACTAAAAAAGAGAGAATAACATGTTTGATTGGAAAACCAGCTACAATTTTTTATTTAAATTTGTATTTCAATTTAAGAATTCATTACTTTACCTGTTAAGAGTGTGTTGACACTCTGTTGGATCACTGAGCTCCAGAAGATCAGTGATGGGGTGCTTCAACAGTAACAGATAAAAAAGAACCCTAACCTCCAACACAAAGATCCTTTTCAGCATGAAAGGGTTCTTCAGGATGCTATGGTTCTAAATAGAACCGTTACTACATGTAAAGAACCTTTAAAGAACCATCTTTTGACTCTGACAGAGTGTACTGACAGAACACAGAACTCATGTGACTTCATTCATAAGAACTTTTGCGTAGATATTATGGATTTTATGTCAGATTATAGGAAATTTAATGTTTTTTTTTTTCAAAATCAGATTTTTGTTCATGTGTCTCAATCTGAATGGTCAGAATTTCCTCATTTGTGTAGGTCTGTTTGTTTACACATCAGTGTAAACATTACTCTCATTCAGAAGAAATTCTCATTACAAGTCACAATTATCTTGTTTTTAGGCAACGAAAGGGAAATTTCCTAATGAAATAATTTTTGAATGAAAGGCTAGTGTTACAGGAGTTTTGATGATGAACTCATGTGTCCAGCTACAGAAACGCGTTCTTAGTATTGGGACTGTAACCGATTGAGAAAACACCAGTGATTACACCTTGGATGTCTAATGAGTCGTATCCACTATTAAAGGACAGATTCAGAAAGTCCAGGTCCAGAATCAAATCAATGAGGGTGCTTCCTAAATTAGTGAGGGTGCCCTCTCTCTCTCTCTCTCTCTATGTACTATATAAATAATATATTGGTGCCATACATTGGTATGGCGCAAGAGCTTTCCCTTTAAAATCACTGAAAGCTGTCACTCATCACCATGAAGTTCTCTATGCTGCACATTGAATCTCTTATTTACATAGTGTCACTTTGTTATAGTTAGATCATTGGCACTGAATGCAACACCTGAACAAAAACTGCTGCCATGTGAGCGGTGAATGGATTCTAGCTTAAACTCCTCTGATTGGCTGTTGGGATCAAGAAATCAACAGATATGTCTGTGATTGGCTACATTGCTCAACGCTGCAAAATATGTTGAAATAGAAACCGATCTGCAAAGCGCAAACCATAAAGCACTGGATAGTTTGCCAAATCTCCAATGAAATGCCATTATCACAGTGTTAACGGAGGGTGCTATAGGCCTACTGATTTCATTTGAGGGTGCTTTGCACCCTCTAGCACCCCTACGCCACTTGGGATTCAGGGCGCTTCATGATTTCACCGTGTAGCCTACGAGAAAGCGAAGGAGACGAGAGACGGCATTTGTGTTTGGTTAAATATCTCTCTTTTAATGTTTTGTTTCTGCGAGCATGTGTGACTTGGAGCGAGGGAAAGCAGAAAACGAGAGAAAGAGAGAGAGAGAGAGTATTCTCAATTTCCCTCTAAAAAGAAAATTCATTTGCGCTTGCTAATGTAATGTCATCGTTGTGTTTACTGAGCGTGGATGATGTATAGGGGATGTTGCATTGAGTGAGACTGTTTAATGATGCATAGAATTAAGTCTGCAGCTTTCAGCTGAGCTCCTCCCGCTCCCGCGCCGCTCGCGCCTGCTCTCCTTCCCGCTCTCTCTCCCTCTGTGTCTCGGACCGCTGGCCACACACCACTCCGCGCTCCCATGCTTCACTCCATCAATCACTGCAGAGAGAGGGGGTACGGAGAGTAAAAGAGATATTGTTAAAAACAGGCCCAAAGCTCCACACAACAAACAACGAGGAGACACAAAAACACACAGAAGCAGAAAGGCATGTTATTTACTTTCGAAATTGCCGCATATGGTCTCTGCGGACGCGAGCAACTAAACCCGTCGGATTGCCTTTAGCGTCTCAGTGAATATACTGAGAAATGAGAGAGTGTGATTATAACTGTTATTGTGATGATGGCGATTATGATCCCGTTTATGGTTATGATGATAATGATGATGTCATATCCTCTGGTCTAATGTGCGTTTGCAGTGAAAATTGTTCATTGTTGCAGGACAAACGGTCATAACAAAACTAAACAGACAGCAGACTCACAATTACAGACAGACAGATGCTGACAAAAAAAAAAAAAAAAATAGCAATTTGAGGCCTGTGTAGATCGCTTTCGCTTAAAGGAACCTCAGCTGCAGGACGATACTGATTTTTTTAATTTATCCAAAACTAGGCCTACTATTAGAATTGAAATGTATTTTTTGAAAGTTATAGAAGTAAAGAATAGTTTTCATCAGTTAAAACAGAATGAAATAGCTCTAGGTTTTTTGTGTTTTAGGTGAGTTGAGCTGTCGGAAGACATTCGACACCTTGTTTTTATGTTCTTTCTGCACTTTTTTAATGCAGTCTAAATCAAGGGCTCAATGTTTGTCTGGTTAGCATGTTTGATGTCATAACTGCTGTTGAGATTTACATGATTAGAGGAATAAGCTCCTGCTGAAATCCAAAACAAGTTTTAAAGGTGATTCTCACACTGCAAAAACATCGATAGCCAATAGCTGCATGTTCCATCAATTCTAACCTGTTTTTATACAGTCTATGGTTCTCTAACCAATGTGATGTGAACGACAGATGTGTGGAAAAGTTCCTACATTTTAAGGAAACAGTCGTCCCTAGCTAGTTATATCAGTTGATTTTATCAACATGGCTGATCAAACATATATTTTATGCATTTTCATTAAAACATAGATTGACTGTAGAAATAAGCAATATAGGCCTATGTTTTTATTTGATTAAGTTGTGCCGTCAGAACGAGGAGTGTGTGGGAATTTCATTACTGATAAACATGTGAATCCTTATCTCTCCATCATGATTCGTGTCAGTTATTGAACTAACAAAAACAATTGTTGATTTTTTTCCACAGCATTTATAGTAACAGCACAATGTGTCTCTACAGCTCCATCCATCATCCGCCACATCTCTACTGTGGAATTATTGTTGCTTTGATGTGCTGAAAACAAATCCATTTTACTGGCTGTCGATTCATCATCTGGGATAGAAAGTCAGAGTGTAACCCTTCACTGTACCTGAGACAGACAGACAGACAGGTGTGAGGTGGACTCTGCTGTGCTCTTAAATAAAGAAAGGAAGAAGATGAGGACAGAGAGGAGAAAGAGGAGAGAGAACTGCTCCACTGCTGCCTCTCTCTCTCTCTCTCTCTCTCGCTCTCTCTTTCTTCCTCTCTCTCCAAATGTCTGTGATAATTTATCACTTCTTCTAGCTCAACTGACAAACTATTTGCAGGAAAATGAGTTTTTCCGCTACGGATTTGTCCTCTGGGAATGAAAAGGGAAGCAGTTGTGTTTTTATCCTCTTTTACACACACACACACACACACACACACGTGAGCACATGAGCAACTATGAGCACCTCTCTCTCTCTCTCTCTCTCTCTCTCTCTCTCACACACACACACAACACACACGGATACTGTGAGTATGTATGCGGGGTTTAAGATAAATGAGGTAAATTAATAGAGTCACTGAAGGAAAAGATTCAGCCTTCGCTCTGACATACTCAAGAGACGTTCTCGCTCTCTCTGTCTGTCTGTATGTGTACAGTGAATACACACACACACACACACAAACCTCAGTCACATCCACAATGGTCCAATATGATCTCTGTGAGACTGTAAGAGAACAGGTGACTTAATGACTTAATGCTCATTACACTCACTGTAGTTGTAGCATTTCACTAATATTCTGCATGTAAATGTATCTCTATTTCAGTCTGTTTATCTCATTTGCTGTGTGTTTCTGAAGTCATGAATAAAGCCTGAACTTCATCATCTGCGGTATCGACATATCCAGTATCAGTTTTAGGCCAAACACTTGCTGAACTGATGAGCCAAACCCAAAGAGTGATCTGCCCTACCTCAGTCCTCGTAAAACTCTCATCATACGTTGACCTGACATTCTTGAGGAGCTGCGAATGAGGGTTTATATAATCACAGGGCTCAACCAAGGTCAACGAATCCAATTTTCTCTCTTGCCCTCAACAAACAACACACTGACAAGCATTTGATGGAGAGTTACGGGACTATAAAGGCCTAATTGCGCTGAATTTACACAGTGTTTGTAAAGCTCAGTGGATTTCTCCACAGGGTTTCCTACCAATAAATCTCCTACAGACAC
This sequence comes from Carassius gibelio, assembly GCF_023724105.1. Classification (NCBI taxonomy): domain Eukaryota; kingdom Metazoa; phylum Chordata; class Actinopteri; order Cypriniformes; family Cyprinidae; genus Carassius; species Carassius gibelio. Next base: position 10,799,527 of record NC_068375.1, read on the forward strand.
TTGTGTGACCGGGGGAAAAACTCCCTTGTTATAACTTAATGACTCTGAAATGCATCTACCACTAATTGGAATATAAAGCGCAGCTCAGTTTTACTGCATATAGGTGATAAATATATTTGACTGAAGCAGACACAATGACACTGTATACTCATGTGACAAGGATTTTATCAGTCAAAATGCTCAAGCATGAAGTGCGTGTTTCAACATCTTCGAAACTAAAGTTCAGGGTTGTGTTACTTTTAAATTTTATGGAGATTGAAGCCCGTCTTACTGCAAGCATCTTCATCCGTGTTTATTTTCCTGTCAGTAAAGCATACAAACAGATTTGGTGTCCTTCGGTTTCTACAGCGTTGGTTTGTTTATGTTCTGTACTCGATTAAATCCTTTGTACTGCTACTGAACACCAATGGGTGTCAGTTACAGCGGCCCACATCACTTCAGTGGTTTACACAAAACCGTTTCATTTCCACCTTCAACAGCTTGACCTCAAAAGTCTGTTTAGCCATTAATTGTCCCTCAGTAATAAACAAGAATATGTCTGAGCGCTAATCTCTGGTTTAGTTTTTCTTATAGCACCTTTCGGAGTGCTATCCATGTCTATACAAAAATTCTATATTAAAATATTATTGAAATATCATCTCACGAGACTGATCACACTTTGAACATCAGTGAGAGAAGCACAAACAGAGATTTCATCCGTCAGAGAGTGGAATTATGAGGCACAATTATGTTTGAATCAAGATGACATCCAAAAGCAAAATTACACTAAACAGTTTCTTCTTTTCTTTCTCTCTAAAAAAGATGATTTGGCAGTGAGAAGTCAATCAGCTGAACAGAGACAGATCTAGATAATCTCAATTTTATCAGTCACAAATTGTATAACTTCTAATTCCTTTCATACTAAGCATGTCAATGCACTGCCTCAAAATCTCACCAAAAATCTCTTTCGTACCGCAGAAACTAACATGAACTTTAAGATGATTTCAAAGCCCCTCCTCTACTGTCCATTACTGACTCATTGTCCATGTCTCACTGCTGAACTCTACATGAGGATAGGGTCGTTTCCGTTGCAATGACAGTCTAAGGCTTACTAACTCTTTTGTGCTGAATCTGATATTTCTCTATGACTGTACTTCCATCATTACCTCTGTAAACTCACCTGGAAACCTCAAACACTGGTGAACCTCTTAAAGTTGGAGCTCAGTCCTCTTTCTAATGGGCTTTTAATGCCTTTTCATTACTGTGTCATGTACAATGACCAGCATGCTGAGGTTTTGTCACAGCTTCTCTAAAACAGTTATTAGACCCCCAAACTTTAGGGGCGAGCGACCAATAAAGGAAGGAGCAGGTCTAGGAAACGGGGGGAGATCAGAATAGGGTTTGGGGTCAGAGGTTACAGGCTGAAGCGGAAATGGGAGACAGAGACTGAACAATGCTGAGGGCTGGACCAGCAGACAGAGATGGAGGGGGGTGACAATGCACAAAACACCAGAAAAACAGGGATGAGCAGAGAACAGAGAGAGCTTAAAACAGAATGTTAAAGAAGGGAAAGAGAACTGAAGAAGAAACACAATCAGGACAATCTGTGCCTGCATGAAATGCATATGGTCCACTATAAAGATAAGAGAGGGTCTTTACAAACATTGCAATAGACTGATAATTAAATACAAATTATTTCTATTTTGTGTGAGTGGGGTTGGGGATATTGCAAATTAGTTGAAACAGCTGTTAAGTGGAGCTAAATCTTAAAGCACAGGCCTGTCAGTCAGACGATGAAGAAACACTCATAGGCCTACTTATAAACAACAACAACAACAATGCAATCGTCATTATCGGGGCGTTTCCTATATGCTTAATGAACGAATTATTATAATGTAATAAATAAAAGACTGGTTAAGCACAAGCTCAAAACTAAACTCGAGCACGCGACAGTTTCAAGCTTAGGCTCCTTTAATTAAAACTGCATAGCTTTTGTTGCTTTTTTACATCCATATTGTAAACCATTTTAAATGACAAAAGTTTTTAGATTATTGGCAGTGTTTATTGAGGCAAAAAAAAAAAAAATGAAAAATGAAAAAAGAAAGAAATTTTATTTATCCAAAATGCTTAAGAAATTAAAACGGTCAAACATCGGTCACTGATAATTATATGACATTGTGGACTTTGTTCAGTGTGAGTTTTAGCATAAAATTAACATCAACCAAAAAACAGGCATATTGCTCTAATGTCTTCTTTTTTTTTTTTTTACATTCATAACAGACCGCAAAGATTTATTGAAAAAAAAGGTGTCCTAAACCCTCGGTCACCTGCATTACTTGATGTACTGAGGTAAAGTGGATGACAGCAGGACAACAATCACATTGTTTCAGCTCTTCTGATCGGTTTGGACTTGAAAGATGCAACAACATGAACCTTTGCCCTCTGATTTCCATACGGACACACCCGAAGCGCTGCACTTTATCTTGATCGCCGTGGGAATGAGAAAAGTGCGAGAGGAAACTGATTCGGCCGCTCAATCGGACCTTTACAAGGTTTTCAGTTATATTTAAGAATATGAACATCTAACATCTGCTGAAATAACAATTATATTAAAAACTCAGTTATTAAATTATTATTTAATTGAACTGAGTATAAGCCATCAAGCCCGGGTTATGTTTAGAATCTTTATGCTTTCATCAGTTTTTCTTTGATTGTCGACATTTCCAGTGTTAGCCTGTGTTGGTCAATGTAAGTTTCACAGAAACTTTAAACTGAGTACCAGTAAACCATAAACTGCCCTTGCTAATATTTATTTGACCTTTATCGCAGACGATATCTGTCCAATAAAAATAAACGCAATAAATCAGAGATGTAAATCAATGAAGAATGTGAATTAAGCTTGCTCTGTGCTTTTAAAATATTAATTGTTCACTAACTATGCGATACTGAAAAACAGTTTGAGGGTGAAATTCAAATAGTATTATATTATATTATATTATATTATATTATATTATGTTATATTATATTATATTATATTATATTATATTATATTATATTATATTAATATAGTGCAGTAGCCAATTTGTCTCTGTCTTAGGCACAATTCCACGTGAATTGTTCAGCTGTAACTTTTTTTAACAGGTCTAGTCTATTCTTGATATCTGAACAACATTGACCGTTGTTTGTTTGTTTTGGTCGCAACAAAGTGTTAACTCATTGAATTGCATTTAAAATAGGCCTAGTATGTATTTGGACACAACATGAATAAAACGCACAACTGTTTTAAATAGAACATATGAAAATCACTTCAGAGTCTATTGTGTTTTTCTTTATTTTCATATCTCTTCAATGGTCACTACATTAAATAAATAGCTAACCACTTTAGGGCGTTTATGCATCATTAATTTAGTACTAACGTATTTTAACTATCGCTCATGGGTTTAATCCCTTGTTAAACTTTCGGTAACCTCTGTTTCTCTCTCTTTTCCTATTCTCTGCCCTCTCCTCGGGCGTTTGTTCTTCATTCGCTCTTTTTGCACTTAAGAAAGGAATTTTCTGCTTCCATATACTGTGATTCTCTTTACTCTGTATTTATCGGAAAACACCAGCACTTTGTTCCGCGCTCGCTGTATTTACCCTATGCACCGGGCGATGGCATGAATACGAATGAATGAAATGAAAGAACCTTCCCAGGAATAACAAGATAAGTATATGGAGTGCGTTTGGAATGTTTTAATTTTCTTTTTAGCCTTTTAATGTGGTTTAATTGTCTTGTACCGAGACCACATCCCATGTAATGAGTCTAGCAGAAGCACAAAATATTCATTAACAAATCCAGGTTTAGCTATTCTTCATCAATGTTTGGTGTCAGAATGTGCTAATAAAATATTTGCTCCTTAATTTCTGCACTGCCACGCGCCATATGGCAAAGGCCAAACATCTCACTTCCATAAATGAGTAATTCGGGTTGTTCTGTTTGTTTTAAAGTTGTGAGAACAACATAAACTGTGTGAAGATGCTCGGGAATCCAGTTACCCCGCTGAGAGTTAGTTTATTCACGGGGAGCCGCTCAAGTGTCAAAACAGCCCAATAAAAGGCTGAGAGAAGACCTTGCCTGCCCAATTTTTTACAGGAATAAAACTACTTTAACTGCAAGCGATTGATGATAATTATTTACAGAGAAATACTATAGCATTGTCATTATTAAACTATTATGAAGCAATAGCCAAATAGCAAAAAAATAAATAGCCTAAATAAATACAGCCCAGTAATTATAATACTACTACTACTAATAATTATTAGGCTATTATTATTAGCCTGCTATCTCAACAGAGAGCTGAGGTAAACCACTGTAAAGTGCTGGTATCCATCAAGTGAGGGATCAGGTATTTGTCATGATATAATAACAGATTATGGCAAATCATGAGTCCAATTGTGTGTGAACGATGAGCGCGTTCACATCACCCCAGGAGGCGCGTTACATCTCACATCTAATCACTGGGTGAATGGAAACAAGCCCGATCCTTGACAAATATTTCCGTAAACGTTGACGTATCGCTTGGTGTTTTGTTGTGTTCTGGAAGCGCCTGAACACCCAGAATCATCCATCCGTACACTTTGGTCTGGCCGACACCCCGATGGAAACGTCACTCTACACGAACCGCCCCTAAATCCGTCGTCCAATGGTCGAAGCGCGTCCTGGGCGCCGGAGAGCCGCCGGGATAAAACCTCCGCTGGGCCCGTCAGGCGCTCTTACGGCTCCGTAATAGCCTACCGGAGAAACTCTAATTCATCCGACCGAGAAGCCAAACAGAATATGTGCCATTCTAACTGACACTGTGGCGTTGGATAAAAGCCTTCGGATATTTCCAAACATTTCTTCTCCAAAAGGTAAAACATGCTTAACATGCTGAATACAATTTTTGCGCATTGATTTGATGTGGTTTAATGGGGTCGGCAGGTGTACATTTATAGATAACTGCAGATTGTTCACCCAACAACTTCTGTACCTCATAATGTAGCTACAGTAGGCCTATAACACGCAGAAAACAAGCGAAATCTCTTTAAAAACGAGGAGCTTGACGTTAATAACTCATCGACTAAACATTAAGTGCTTAAGTATCGAATATGAGAGGCTGTTTAATGCAAATAGTCATTAATAAATATCAAATAATAAATATATAACAATAGCCGTAACTGTCAGGTTCACCATAAATGTCCTTTTGCAGGGAATAAAACTATCCACGCAGGAATATTTTCACTCAAGACCTCATATGGACTAAAACACAGCAAATTAAGTGAGAGTGGACACTCGGACATTTAACCAGGACATCAAGAGACCAAGACTTCTCTGAGAAATGTCCAACACAACTGGGCGAGGTAAAAACAATAAACGAGTTATTTTGAAATCTATACCGGAATCTGTAGATCACATGAAATGTCTAAATTTATCCTAATTTAAATGACATATTTTGCCATATAGACAACGTAATGTTCATCATTGTACAATAGTAAACTCAGCGAATAACATACAGATTTTCCTTTTTATTTTATTAGTTTATTTTACAAATAGCTACTGTTAATTTACTATCAATTGTAAGAGAAATATAGAAAATGGAAATTTGACAGTAGTGGTTTGACAATTTAGTAGGCTATAGGAAGTTATGTGTCATATATCACTATATTTCCAGCGGTCCGTGTTGGTCTCATGCTATAGGCTATGGAATAGGCTACTTGCTGATATATAGGTTAAACAAATAATAAAACTAGATCCTCTCACATTTATAACATAAATCCGATTAGAAAAAAAGAAAAAGAAATAAAAACTTTCCTGTGAATTGAATTTTTGTTTATTGTTGTTTAAATAGTTTATCAAACGATTGGAGTGCAAAAGAAGTAAGCTGAAATCTCGAGAGGAGTTAGACATGAAGTCTTTACTCGGACAGATATTGACTTTACTTTCAGAGGTTAATGGTTTAAATCTGTTGGTGCTCAGTTCAACAATAAGAGCTATAGCAATTGAGCAGTAAACCTGCTCCAGAACCCGCATTCTAACGCATGGATTTTTGCCGCTATTTTAGTCATTTTTGACTGTATAAGAGCGGTAATGGAGAGAGACATCATTCAGTTTTTGTGTTTAGCTCAGAGAGCCGCTTTCCTGGTTTCGCTTTTTTACATGAAAATTAATTAATCGGTAATATTAATGGTGCGTTTTAAAAGTTTAAATTTAGGTGCTAGGCTATAACGTTTAAAATTAGGCTATTATACACTGCATAATATATAGCACTTCTGTTGAGAAAATATCCCTCTACGATTTCGGTCTCATATTTGTACCTGAACATTTCGTTCCCCATGTATTTAAACTAATGTACAGTCAAAATTATGTTTATGTTCCGTTGTCTTTTGAAACACGATTATTATGGTCCAAATTTGTTTTTGTTTTTTTTTTGTCTCATGTTTTTACCCCCGTGCCGTAGCCTACTGAAATTACTTGCTACGCAAATACTTAATTGTACCAAATAGATCAAGTGTCCATAATGTCAGAACAAAATATATTTAACATTTACAGTAGGCCTATAAATAATCAGTTAATATATATTTTTAAGCGATGCGCTATAGATTTTTGTAGGCTAGTTAAGGCCATGATCCAAAACAAATATCTTTAAAAACTATATTAATAATGTGCATTTACAATAAATAATTACAATCCATCTTCAAAACTAGGCTATAAGATTTGGCTTTGGGTAGGTGAACGTAAAACTTAAATTAGTACAGCATTTGGAATCTGTGTGAACCCAATTTTATATTTTCAGTTTAATCACTTTTAAATTGACACGATTGTGTTTACATAAAATGTTGCTAAATCATTATACACATTTTTTTGTTGTAAGTTAAATGCCATTTGTATTTATTTGTGAAAAATGTGTTTAAAAAAACTTTTTATTGTAAAAATTCTGTAAGTTTTCTATTAGGTTAGGGTGTGGGTTACTAGGCTACTTATACAGCTGTTTATAAAAAAATATATATATATTGTAATAAATTAATTAAATCTATGAAAGGTCGCCATTTAGATCGTGTGTGTGTGTGTGTGTGTGCGTGCGTGTGTGTATTCTCCTGGGGTTTCTCTGCTTTAATATCCTGTCGCTTGCTGACTCTTGGCGAGGAGAGTTTGACACACTCCGCTAACACCGTTAATAGCGCCGTTTGATGTGGAAATGAAAGCTACAAAAGAGCAAAAGGGGAAGAAGAGACTGAATGGGTTAAATTAAAAGTGAGGCGCTTGTGGGAGTCACTGGTGCGGCGCAGCAGGACACACGAGCGCGGACAAATTTCGTCACAAAAGAAAAGAAAAACCCTACATCAACATCTGCTTATTAAAATGTATAAATATATTATCCATAAAACAATGATAATAGTTAGAAGTATTACTTATTACTGAACAATATAAACATCGTATGTTTATTTAAATATATAGGTCTATGGCTACTATATATATTTAAAAAAAATAGACGCAAGTCCCTCTCTCCATTATTTCAGTGCAAAGGATGACATTCTTTCAAACATTATTCTTTTCCTTTGATACAATTGTATAACTTTTATAGTTTTAATTGCCTCAGTACAGGTTATTTATACTCGAAGACACAAAAACGTTAATGGCTAAAACTAGAAATGGCAGGAAGTGTTATTAGTTAATATATTATTATTATAATTTCTTCTATATCTGAGGCGAGTTTAATGCAGTCTGAAAATCCAAATATTCTACAGGGCGACTGTGTCCCACAGGAGCATGACACCTTTTCCAGAAAATGTGTACAGAGCGGTCTAGACCAGAAACTATCTGGTGACAGTTCTAGTGGTGAACTTGAGATTTATATAATCCTTTTAAGTGTGGAACTGGTAACAATGTCTGCTGGATTTATAGAAACTGAGGAAACACTGGAAATGCTGAAGACATCATACTGTAGTGGATGCTATGACATGATATCTGAATATGACATGAATAAGGTTTTATTCTGGACACTATTGAGAATTTCCATAACTTTCAGAAGAGTGTTAATGTGATTTGGTAACTATTTCTGTAATGAGGCAAATTAAATTCACCTGTGCTGACAGAGGCAGTGTTCATTGTGCACGTTTTCCTCATACATTTGGCGTGATGTTTATGTGTGTTCATGTCCTTTCACCCCCAGGTCATGGGGGTCTTAATCAACTAGGTGGTATGTTTGTGAATGGTCGCCCGCTCCCGGAGGTCATCCGGCAGAGGATCGTGGACATGGCGCACCAGGGCGTACGACCTTGTGACATCTCCCGCCAGCTGAGGGTCAGTCACGGCTGCGTAAGCAAGATCCTGGGCAGGTAAACAGTCCTGAGCGGCCCATACTGGAACACACTGAACACACAAACACTTCAACAACAACAGGATGGGCCAAACACATTCACTTATTTTCTACTTTTCCTCATTAAGTGTTCGTTAAGTCTCCTCTGCTCTACTGACAAACATATGGAAATGTAGCAAGTGCAATATTGGATTTTCTTTGGTACTTGTTGTATTTTTTGTTGTATTTAGTTGTTGTATTTTTCTGAAGGCCTTGATTTTATCAGACACAAGTAGTTTCAGCATATCTGACATTCTGACATTCAGCCAGAAACAGGTACTCAATTATGTACTCCACATATATAACTTTACACACAACATAACACTCTATAAGACGGCAGACAGCACAGTGCATGATATACACATGCAGAATGAGCAGACTGAAAGTAGAGTAGATCGAATCTAGCAGAAATTAAAATGAAGAATAAGGGAGCAGACGAGTTACAGGAGGAAGCTGTGAAAACTCACTCCCAGAAGCTGTGTATGTGTTTTGTTTTAATGGTTGTTTGTCTTTCAGGTACTATGAGACGGGCAGCATTAAACCAGGAGTCATTGGGGGCTCAAAGCCAAAAGTGGCGACTCCTAAAGTGGTGGAGAAGATAGCGGAGTACAAGCGTCAGAACCCAACCATGTTTGCGTGGGAGATCAGAGACCGACTGCTGGCCGAGGGTGTTTGTGACGGTGACACTGTGCCCAGCGTCAGCTCCATCAACAGGTACTGAACCCAAACCTCATCAAAGAACATTACACACCACAGAACGTTAATGTTCTTGGAAATCTTCATAGTCTTAGAATTTAGTCCTTAGTTTTCTTTGTGCGAATTTCATCTTCCTTCTTGATTAACTTTGCTAACCCGCTGTTTTCTCCTCTTAAAGGATTATTCGCACAAAAGTTCAACAGCCATTTAACCTTCCCCTGGACAGTAAAGGCCTCAGTCCTGGACATTCACTGAGTAAGAACATACACTAACAATTCACAATAATATCTGATTCAGTTCAGGGTGGTTAAAGTAAAATCGGTTTGATTTACAGTTCCAAGTTCAGCCGTCACTCCTCCAGAATCTCCCCAGTCAGACTCTCTGGGCTCCACCTACTCCATCAGCGGCCTGCTGGGAATCCCACAGACCAGCGCCGAGGGCAAGAGGAGCCACGATGACAGTGAGTCTTACACACTATTAGTGTTAAAGAAAGTCCTGTTATCAGTAAAGAAATAATGAGCTTCCACGGCATGTCAGGTGATCAGGAGAGCTGTCGGCACAGTGTGGACTCTCAGGGCAGCGGCAGCGGATCCCGGAAACAGTTGAGGACCGAACACTTCCATTCCCAGCACCAGGACTGTGGCTTTGAGAGGCATCACTACAGCTCCGACACATTCAACCAGACTGTGGCCAGCAAAACAGAGCAGGTACTGGAGTAAAATGCTGTCCCAATCACTGCGCATGCACACAGATATTCAGCTACTGACTCTCTCTCTCCTGCAGTCACTCTATCCTCTCTCGCTCATCAGTGGCAGTTTGGATGAGGGTAAAAGTGCTTCAGCTATCAGTCGAAACCTGGCAGCACATCAGGGATACACAGTGGTTGCAGGTAATAATCATAATCCATATGTAAAAGCCTTTAATTCCTCATTTATTCTCCTCATAAAAATTATATTTACAAGAAGTGAGGCACATTTACTGTTTGAAAAGACACTTCTGGAGTGCCATGTCCAGCAACACATTACACAGTTAATTTAGAAACCGCTCAGTCCTGTATTCCCCAAATTCATAATTCCTATTTGATTGTTGTATTACCCATTTTCGTCATTGTGCTTATGCTGTCTGTGATTACTGTAATCCATTCCGTTGCTCATCAATTAACATTCATACATTCATTTTTCCACCTGTCCCTCAACCCATTGCTCCGCCTCAGAAGCTCTACAGCCCCTCCCACTCTGTTTGAAACAGGAAATGTCACCCAACATTAACAGCTCAAGCCCCTCCCCCAACATCATCACTAATTCAGCCTTCCTGGAGCTCACTTCCATTTCGGCTCCATCATCAGCGCCCATCGCTAACAGCTGCAGCAACGCCACTCATTTATCTCATGGCTTCAACTCATTTTCCCATCATGCCCCAGTGCACGGGCAGTTCAGCAGCCCGCCGCTCATCACAGGTAAAACTTCACACATCGCTCATGCATCCATCATCCCAGTGTCCCCACCTGTACGGTGTTTTCGATATTGTAAGACAAACCAATGAGTGGATTTGATGACTATTTCAGGCAGAGATGTGGCGAGCTCGATGCTGCCCGGTTATCCTCCACACATCCCCTCGGCCACGCAGACGGGTTTCTCATCATCCACCATTACTGGGATGGTAACAGGTGAGCCAGCCTTTCGAATTCTCTTGCATTTAGCGGTGTTTTTTAAGGCAAGTGCCACCTTTCAGAGGGAATTTTTTCCATATCATTCAACAACACTAAATATCTAAATACGGGAAAGAGTTAATTGAAGTGACACTGGCTGTTCTGAGAAGATTTTGCATTTGTAATCTCTTTATTTTTCTTATGTTGAATGTATCTGAACCACCCAAACTTGAACCATTTTACCCAGAGAGTTCAACATTTTATTCATTTTGACCTGCCCAATAGCACAGGACTACAGGGCATGAGCCAGCCAACCACCCAGAACAGCCTAGCAACTGCACAACAAATCTACATCCCGAGAGACACTTGACAGAGAATAGGAATCACTGTGATTCCTATTTATTAAAACAATCATCTGTCTTCCATTCATTATTTCACCCCTACTCTAGATGTGTACTAGTCTAGCTTAGACTTAAACTTTCCACTGTATGCTATGAATCCGGTTCTTATGACAAATGACTTGTGATGTTCCTCCATTGGATAGAAACATCTGCTCAGTGAGCTCAAAGCAGCAATCCAATATTGGTGAGTTTCACACAGAAATTTGCATTTACTTCAGGAATTGTAAAAATCTAGTTTGGCGATTCCGTGTTCTCATTGGTGCAGCTTCTCTGAAAACAGTCGGTGATAAACATGGTACAGTATGAATGTGAGGAGCGCACAGAGCGTGTGAGAGTGCCGGGAGGGCGGTTTAGAGATTAACAGAGGGACGGGTGGGTTAATCAGTAGCTGGTTTGCTGTGGTAGAGCAGGTCTGGGGACGAATGGGGGGAACGGGGAAGGAGTTCCGCCCTGCTGCCCCTGGCGGCCCCTCTCACCCGACCACACAGAGCCACAGGAACCACACTGGGGCCCCACTGAGGGATCATGACTATCAGTCCTAGAGAGAAAGACAGTCTTGGGAGGGATGCAAACCGTGAATGAATGCACAATCTATATGGAAAAAATATACAGAGAGTATATGCATTAAGGAACAAACGGCAGGAGGAACGTGAGGCAAACGCAGCAGAGCTTGATGGAGGTGCTCAGACTCTGATACACTTTTCTTTTTTTCATCTGAAGTCTGCCCTACCAAGCGCGAAATGAGAGGGTCTGATTTATTATTTTTCTGGTGGGCTTGCTGAGAGGAAGCGTTCATACACAATTACTCACTGAAGGGGGGGATTCAATCCGGCTCCCATAATTACCAATTAGATATTGGAATGTTAAAAAAAGAATGGCAGAGGGAGGCGGCAAGAGCATGAAAGGCTAAAGGAGGAAGTGAGGGATGGAGAGACGCTAAAGCAGACTGACTGTATGCACCAGTGAGCAGCCATCCACCTGCCCAGCCTGTGGGATTAATGGTTTACAAGCGCCTCTAACCACCGAGTGAATGATGTGCTAGCTGCCGAAAGTGCAGACGAACTCGCACAACACTTAACTGGACGAGATCCTAAGTCTGAATCTGTTTTCATTCAAGGAGTTTGTTTGTGGCATGCTTTTTGTTACTGTTGTCTTTTTTAATGGGTTGTTTACGGATGTGTGTTCACCTGCAGGTCCAGAATACATGGGACAGACCTACAGCCACTCGCCGTACTCTTCCTACAGCGACGCCTGGAGATTCACCAACTCCAGCATATTAGGTACGTAGAGCAGAATCAACAGTATGTCTCTGGGGACTTTAAGTGTTTCCACATGGTAATGGTTTTGTAGTAGAGGGTACTCGCATTACATGTGAAAAAAACCCAAAAAACAAACAAACACCTGTCTACACCCAAATGGGACTGCCGTGCCCTTCAACTATTGCATAAAGTTTCAGTCACATGTCCTCTGAGGTAACTTTTTGTGCCTTCAGGCTATTGAACGTTTCTGTGGAAAGAAATAATGCCACAGTCACAAGACGACCGTTTGCCCTCTAGCTCGTGATTTAATTAGAATTACAGAGTAGACCAACTGAAGTTTCAACAATACAAAATAATACAACAAATGTCTGTTCTTCTTTGGCTCCTCGGTTTACTATGTGGACTCCCTGTCTCCCCCTGCAGGTTCCCCGTATTACTATAGTTCAGCCGCGCGAGCGCCGCCTTCATCCACCGCCGCTTATGATCATCTCTAATACCGGAGAAGAACGGAGATGACTTTCTCTTTTTTACAATGGAGTGTGCAGTGAAAGACACAAGGAGTGAAGAAAAACGAAAACATATTGACGGACAGCACCTTTTATTGCCTGTAAATCTATTTATGTTCTTTGTTCAAGGCGCAATTAAAGGCCATTTACAAACACACGTTTACATCTTCTTCCACCAGTCAGAATATTTCTTGCCTGTGTTTTTTATTTCTCTGTTGCTAAAGACAGTTCTCCAAACTGTTTTCATATAGCATATTCATGGACAGAAAGGAGACATAGGAGTTGTTTTTAGCAGCTGAAGCATAGCCTACGCGGTCGACAAATAGGCTACTACGAAACTGCATCCAACTAAACTGTAAAAAAAAAAAGTTATAAATGATTCTAATTTTCCTCACGTGACATTTTGATGTTGGATTCGAACTGAATGAATTTATATCGGATGGCTTCATCGATATTCATACAGTAGCCTAAATATTTAAAACTACATTGAAATAACACAATGTTAACACGCGGATATTTCTCTCTTCGATGTTCCGTCCACCAAATCCACAATGATTATTAAAAGCATCACATTCGGCTGCATATTCAGTCCAAACCATTACAGAAGTTTAATGTTTGGGGGTAATATGTAAATAATGTAGAGGAGGCAAAGCCCTATTAAAATGAAATTGATTTATAATACACATTATTATTCAGGCTGAATCGTTTGGGGATTCATTAGTTATAAAATGTTTATATTATCGCTTTTATTTTTTCCCCATCTTATCATCATGCTTATATTTCTGTGATAAATGAGTTTTGTGTTTCAGAGATTACGTTTTATTGTACTGTTAATTATATTATTCAAATGTAAATTAATAATTTCTACAGAATTATTTTGAATTAAATAAAGCATGACAAAGTCCACTTGTGTGTTTTCCTCTTTGTAGCCTATCATAAAAGTGTAATATATTCCATATTGTCAGAATATAAGTGCAAACAGCTTGATTATTCTTAAATAAATAAAACATTCATATATATATAGGCCTATAGGCCAAATTGTAAAGGCTGTTGCTAGTGCTGCTGCTGCTAGACTGGAGTTGGCGGTGATGATTATGGTGTTTCTACTATTTTCCTGTTTAAAACCATAAATTATGTTGCATATTTTTCGCCAGTCAGCGATTTAACGGAACACATGAAAGGGACAAAAGCAATGATCCTGAAAACATGCGCATCTGTTTAATTTCCTTTTTTATTTTCTGCATCACGTACTTTTATTTGCAATTATTTCTCGCCTCTTTGTGGCCTCATTATAATGGCTCTTTAACGAGGCCACGGTTCGACGGTGCCGCGGCCCACCTGGATCCAGCGCGCGCGTGATGAATGAGGGCCGTTTACATGTGGCAACCGAGAACACGAGCGCCTGGGGCTCCGGTACACGACAAGAATCCTGAACGATAAAGACACTGACCGTCGAAGACCCTCGATATTTACTTTGCTTCGTGTGAGGACTGGATGTTGTCAGTTTAACCGTTTGGAAATGAACCAGGCCTACACTGTGAAATCACACCTGAGCCTTCATGACAGCGATCTTTCGTTTCTGCTTTATAATTTATTACGTTTTCCAAAGTAGCCAATATTGGAACCACAAAGACAAAACTACAATTTACCACCAGTGGGAGAGTAACACAACTGTGTGTAAACTGTAGCCTAAAAACCGTACTATATCGCCCTACACAAACCTACACCCAAAACTAGCTACCCCTCACAGAAAACTTACAAACAAACAAACAAACAAAAAAACCTTCCTTTATGATTTACAAGTTTGTTTCCATAGGGACCTCAATGTAGATCCTCCCGGTGACACGAGTCCCGAGTCCGTGCGTAGGCTGTTCAGGTTTTAGTCCCCACTGGAATTGAATGTGCGCGCGCATGCGCAGAAACACACACATTTTTAATTGGCGATTGAATTAAGTATATATATATATAATATATATATAAAATAAGCAGTAGGTCTGGCCTATTCGGCCGAATTATCCATAAACCGACAGTTAAAGTCGTGTAACCAGTGTTTTACATCCTCCTGAGCCATAAAAATAAGATTTTTTTTTTTTTTTTTTTTTTTTTAAATGTCATTACATTGGTTGCACAAGAAATAAATGTAGGGGAAAAAAAATACTATTTTGTTCAATGTTCTTTGTAGAGGACATCAATTCAAAATACGTTATTTATTTATTTTTTTCCAGTATAGGAAAAAACTTTTTTTTTTTTTCATTCACCAATCAATTTTTAGGTTTCAGACTATTGTGAACCAAACTTTGTACAGAGATGATTCTCAACTATGTTACCAAAGATATAACATAATTATTTGACACTATTTTACTGTGCGTAAAATATCCGTAAATTACATTACCATTTTATTCAATGCATCTATTACACTGCATCTAATTTGCATATTAATGTGTTGTTGGGGCAAACCAAGGAAAAATAAAGTTATAATGGGAGTAATAACATGGCAACATTTTCATAAGAATATATCTTATTTGGAATATTGATCTATAATTTATTTCCCTGTTGTGTCTCCCCAAAATGCCGGATCAACATGCCGTTTGTCCTGCTTTCCTCTTACAGTAGACATGTAAAATTATGCCTTGTTTCGAAACAAAATGACTTAATACGATTTTTTCTGAGATGTTTATTAACGACAAACAATTTAGTCAGACTGAAATCATTAATTTCGAAATATTATCATATTTCCTATGCAACATTTGATTTTTCTGTCGATATCAGTCATATTTAAAGACCAAGCAGAGGGAGTGTTTATGAACAAACCTCCAAACATGTTATATCTCTAGAAAAAAGCTCTGAATGTGCTCTGTATAAGATATCCAGACATAAAACTGTGCCATGTATGGTCTCAGAGAAATTCATTAAAACATAATGTCCTCTACAGAGGACAAAAGGGTCCCAGGAGAATATAAAGTATAAACCGTTCAAAGCAGAACCCCATCGCCAAACATTTTGGCAAATCATTTTTGATTCCGCTCTGCATGTACATTTACCGCTGCTCTGAGTCTTGTGGGCATGTTTGCGTTTTTTCCCAGTTACATTTTGACATCAAAACCGGAAAAAAAGACTCAGGTAATTTGAATCCTCTCGTAAACGCTTTGTCAAGTTTAAAAACCGAGCTGCTTTTTCGTAGTTTTGTATTGTTGTGCATGTTAATGCACCCACTGAAAACATTTAAAGCACGCAGAAACTAATAGCCAGGAACAAAAATATACAAGTGTGTGTGTGACCATGGAGTCAAAAATTACACAAAATCTCTTCTTGTCATCAGCCTCAAAAATTGTCTGCCAGTGCTGCCAACTGGGCTTCTGCCCGCTGCGTAATGACCACAACTATCAAACCTTGATGCAGCTGAAATCCAAAGAGAGTGAGAAAAACAAGAATGTGTGGCCATAAAGGCAATGATAATACTTCCTCCCTGTCTCTTTTAACAGCCTCTTTCTGCATTTGTGCCTCATTCACACTGTTACCCCTCCCTTCCCCTCGCCCAGGGCGACTCAAGCCCTATTAGCATGGTGCTCGGGCTGTCGGTTTGCCAGTAATGAGTCCGGCAGCACAATACGGGCACCGGGCTGGAACAGCTGAGAGAGGACAAAGCCTCTGAAAATGGGACTGGGTAGAGGGCACAGAGAGAGAGTTGGGGCCAGGAGTGTGTGGGCATGTGTTACTATCATCACAGGAGCCAAATAATAGGCAGACAGGGGCCCTTCAGGAGCCCCAGCCAAGAAGGCAGCTCACTGTTGGTATGCTAATACTTCATGTGTGTTTCAAAGAGAGGGAGCAAACGTTTACGCTCTCAGTCCTGTACCGCTCGACTGGAAACTTTGCATTTGTAGTCAACAACAAACTCGAGGTCCCCTCTAGAACCGTCAGTCTGCCAAAATAAATTAAGAGCCATGTCAACTGACATCATGAAGCTGTTCTTCCTCAGTCTGCTGGTTATTTGCGGGTGAAGAGGGTCATTGTAGCTTTGACAGAAGCACTTAACCCAGATTGGATGAATGAACCCTCCAGCCTCATTAATTGATTTCAGCAGCAAACACTGTCAGTTTATGACATCAGATTTGCAGCCTTTTCAATGGCAATTAATTAGTGATAACTTCTGTTGAGCTTAATGTCCTCCATAGTGTGTCTGGTTTATGTTGAGCAGACAGCATTCCTCAAGAGTACAGATCCAGCCCTAATAAGCCTACATATTAATAAACAAGTTCATTATGAAAATGTGTGTGTAAAACAGCACAGGGATTTCCTGAGTTGTCATGTGTCTTTGAGCTATCAATCGATTTGACCAAGTTTTCTCATTGAAACACAGAAATCAAATGGTTCACTATAAACTCCCATAACAATTGCTGCTGAACCAAATGTATTTTGAAACTTTAAGTAGCTTTTAATTTGCTTTTTTTCTAAACTACAAAACACAAAAATATGAGCATGCGTTATTGTTATGCCAAACGCCTCAATATAATACAATCAATACAAATAATGTTTATATCAGTTGTATAATTTCATAACAGTTTATTTCATTCAGTTAATATGTTCATTCAATTGTATAATAATAATAATAATAATAATAAGTATAATAATAATAATTATAAACAAATTATTAAAAGTTTATTAAAGTATTTAAATTACAACAAAGTTAATACAAAAATACTGTAGATTTGGGTTAACTTATATATATATATATATTCTTAGAAATAATAGCTGCATTGATAGTATTGATCTTGCTTTTATTTTGTCTTGCTTTTATCTTGATCTTGCTTTTATTAAGTAGACTGCATAATATGATGTAAGAATATTAAAAACATGCAGGAAAACAGAATGCCAAATATTCATTTTATAATACACGAGGCACAGCCTGCAAGTTTAGGGGAAAGTTTTAAATGAAATGACCTGTGTTACAATAGCAGACAGTAAGATCCTTTATTTTGATATGCAAGTAAATGTTTCTGTGTAATACATGTAACTCTGCAATATGACATTATGGTTTATTTTGTCTCTCACAAAACTCACTCTACAGCAGTCATGTTTGTTAGTACTGTTGTTGTACTTCAGATCTATCAATCAGAATTCAGAAGCAGCCAAATGGTTAGAGAGACAAACTAAACTTGTAATACAAAGGTTGCGGATTCGACTCTCGATACTTGTAAGTGGGGGAAGTGAATATACAGTGCTTGCTTTCACCCTCAATATCACGACTGAGGTGTGACCCTTGAGCAAGGTAACAAACCCCCAACTGCTCCCCAGGTGCCGCAGCAATGGCTGTCCATTGCTCAGGGTGTGTGTATATGTGTGCACTTGGTTAAACACAGAGCACTAATTCTGAGCGTGGGACACCATACCTGGTTATTTCACTTCACTTCTGCCATATTTATCTACTTTGTGTCAGAGGCCACTATGCTCCATTTGGCATCAAATGATAAAAACAGCAAAGAGATGTGATTTCACATCAAACAACAACCCTGGAATTTCAAGCACAAATGCCATTTTGCGCTTGTTTGAGAATGACCCAGAATTTTTTGATGCATACATTACCGGACAAATCATAACTGTCCATCTGCAGTCACGTCAATGCATCAGTACATCAAGATGTACGTTATCTGCAAAAACTCACAGGACGCGTCTGCTTCACTTAACAGCATGAAAAATGTAGCCTGTTATTGTCCCTGGCAGCGTGTGTCTTCAGGCTGTTGTGAGTGGCGTTAATGTGGCCCAGCGCTGAGGCCAAACTCCGGTCACTGACCAAGACGACTTGGACCACTTTACCAGAAACCAACACAAATAAATTCAGCTTTAAAATGACGGAATCATGTGCTCAGGGTCTGTGAGTGAAAGAAATGCTCAGATATGAAAGATCCCAAGAAAAGTTTAACTCACATATGAATCCTCATCTAAACGGAGAACGTCTGATCAGAACAGATCATTTCTTAACATGACACACAAGACAACAAAGCCATTGTAAAGTGAGAAGATGGACGGATCAATAGACATGATACCTGTGCCTACAGTTTTGACTCACAAAGGTCAAATCTAGTAGTAAAATGACATGGGTCTTTAAAAAAGTATTTTCTTTTACTTTCCCTCACTTCTCTCCATCTGGGAAGGGAACCAACCTCCAACAAACATCAGGAGATGAACACAGGGGAGTGATGAGGACCGCCGTGAGAGCACTGGAGCAGATGGAGAAAGAGCGAGAAGAACAGCCACCACTGAAACCAGAGTTAACGCTTCACCCGCCGAATCTGAGCGCGAGTGACAGCACAAAGAGGAATTCAGAGGAATGATGTCAGGAATTTTTGTGACAGATCAAGCGAGAACGAGGGCGACGGACGAGACCCACGAGCAGCGGAGTGCTGGTTAGGGCCCTTAATGAAGAAAAGCCTCCGCTTGCCTTTTTAATTACTCAACCAGGCCTGACAAGTGGCCACAAAACCCTTCAGCCATACAGACATGCAGGAACAAAAAAACACAGAAGAACTTGAGCTCACTCCAGTAAAAGCGACTGCGTAGACGTCACGCTCCGCGGCTCCAGCACTGAGCTCTGGTCGTGACCTTATGCCAACAGCGGAGCGGGAACGGCTGCTGCTCACCTCGAGCAAACACAAGAGCTTCGGGGGAAAGGTGTAACGGTGAAAACAGCTCGACTGTAGCAGTGGATTCAAAATAACAGACATTCTTCAACTCTGAAGTATTTGGTAACACTCTATGAGGATTGTGTGTTCGTGTTGGTTTGTTAAACATAATTCTGTCCAGCAGCTGCAGGATTTCAAATCGCTCAAGTATTAAATTAATTGTCGGACTATATTTAGAGGCGCATTTGTACTTACACTGGTGCTTTATAACGTGGTATAAGAGCAGAAGTCTGGCTTTAAGTGGCGTTCAGTCATTTTCTAACTCACTGACAGTTTGATTGTTTTCCCTCACAATCTGTTTATGTGTCAACAGGCGGCATTATCTGTTATTGGCTTTTCAGATCTTTATCAAGTGACACATCCTGAGCATCCAGAGCCTAAAGGCACAATCCATCACAAACATCCTCAGCATCTGAGTTTAATGACCGCTGTTGTTTAAATGAAAGGATATGAGATATTCACAAACACAACATCCACAAAAGCCATTCAGCAACAACGCATTCAGAAGAAAATGTGCTTTACTATGGTTCTGCTGACAACACATTAAATCCAGGAACTCTTATTAAGATGTGAGGTAAGAACTAATGACTTGGAGCTTGTCCTTCATTTAAACATCTTGAGCAACATCTCCCTCTTGTGGGCGGTATGAACAGTGTCAATTAATGAAGAAGTTGTGTGCAAAAAAATCAGTATTTAAAAAGAATACATTTGTTGCTATTTTTACTTTGGATGGGACAGACTTAAAAATATATTAAATGATGTAAAATCTTAAAGGATTCAACTGCTTCATGCATATCTCCACAGTTTGTGTGTAAGAGTTCAGACACTATAGTCCTGATTTTTTCAAAGCTCTTTGTTACTGCGAGGGATTATGATCTTTCGGTAGGTCCGTCTCTCGGAGATGTTGCGTCTGACTTTGACGACAGGGTGAGGAGGTGTTTCTAACTCCAGAGACGGACTGGAGTGAGATCGCTTCATCCCAGCATCAGCCTCATCCTGCTGCTCGTCCATCACACCTCTCCACAATCCCTCATCAAACACATTCAGTTTGTCTCCAACCGAGGAATCAGACTTCTCCAGCTCCTGCCAGGCCTCCAGAACTTTAAGATAGACTTCATAACGAGACTTCTGTGAAAAGCAGCAGACAACAGTCTTCACTCATACCTTCTACAGTGGAAGTAAACTGAGTTACAGCATGGAAAATTAAACATAGTAAGCTTTCATGACACCTGCGGCCTTTTTTTTGATGAAAATGCTATATGTACACCAGATCTGGCACAAACATTGTAGGTAGTGATGCATGGTGCATACAAAAGCTCTATTCACTATTCTCTATCCTGAAATTATCATTAGCGGTTTTTATCATCTGAATTTCATTTCCATATGCATAGTGACATCCAGAAATGTGACACTACTGCTTTTAACAGTACAAAAAAAAAAAAAAAAAAATCAAGAGATATTACTGATTGTTAATAACACACCGCTTAAAATGTCCATGATCACTATCTTGTTTTCGTGCAAAAATATAGGGAAAGTTCACCCAAAAAAGACAAATCTGACATCATAGACAACAAGACAACAAGACATAAAACAAGACAGAGTAAACACTGACGGAATTGACATTTTTTGGGGGAACTGAACTGTCCAAATAAACAGATAAATTCTCCTCAGATGCTGAATGTTGACTTGTCTTCAGAACAAGAGCTTCTGTTTTTCTCAGCCCATTGGCAATACTTATATCTCATTAATCTTGTGTGTGTGTGTCATTTATACACCAGGCCTCTGGAGTTTGTAAGTGAAATGCATTGTGTATTATACGAAGGTCCAAACCTCTTATGGTGACAAACACACACCTCGTACTGTAAGTACTCCTCTCTCTGTCTGAGCTCCTCCAGCTCTCTGGCTTTGCTCTTTCTGCTGTCCGGCGCATCCTGCTGGAGAGCCGTCAGGTCCTGCTGAAAGCTGTGCAACATGGCTGCATGCGACTGCAGCTGTTTGTCCTGTGAAAACAACAACAGATGCAAATACACCGATCCACACCCTAAACGACGAATAGATGCTTGACATGCTGAACGACTCTCTAATGAAAGCAGGGAAATTAATGAACAGGTAAGCTGGTGTCTAACTACAGACAAACATATTGTCCTTTGGTGTGGGTGGATGCTAATATAGTTATGGTCATATAGTCATGGTTTTAGTTATTGGAGTGTATGTGTATTCAGGGATATTGTCCCTGAATGTGACGGTATCAGAATTTCATGCTGCGATTAATTGCAAATGGTTTTATCACTATATTGTTGTATTTAGCGCCATCTGCTGTCAGAGAGTGTATGTGCGCTTTCATTCAGCGGCATTCTTAAAATGCATTTAAAAAATCTGAATAATTTGTAATAAATAATTATTCACGGTTTTTTGAAGTTCATTATTGTGATATATCGCATTACTGAATACCTGGCAAATATCTATCCGTGATGGACAAGTTTAAATGTAGTCAGTCATGTCCACCCACAACTGTTGCCTAATGGGCTTGTTTACCTTGTTGTAAAGCAGCATATATGCTGGTTAGGTATGTTTTGAAACATTGCTACTGGTTTGAGCTGGTTCAAGATGGTCCTTAGCTGCCTTAAGCTGCTCGTGTGCTGGTCCTAACCAACTAGCTCCTGCTCAGGACCAGCTCATGACAAGTTAAGGACCAGCTCAAACCAGTGGGAATGCTTCACAAACATACTTAACAAACATATGCTGTTTTTTTCAACCGGACCGAGAAGCAGATCAGAAAGACTGTTACCAGCATGAGGTGTGACTGTGTCGCGGGCAGGATGGGCCGACAGAACTTTCTCTGAGAGCCTACAGCAGCGGGAAACGGTGGTGAGGAGTACAGCGCAGACACCAGGTTGATCCGGCCGATCCAAGAGTTCATCTGCTCTGTGGAACTAAAGAACAAGTGACGATCACTCAGACTGAACTGTTAAATGATTTGGGTTTAAGAATAATCAGACTCACGCAGCCTCAAAGAGGAAAACTCTCCAATCGGCTGTCTGCAGGCGAAACACGTGGGGGCGTTTGGTGTAATTCAGAGCTTGCTCCGCCAGAGCGTGATGAACGCTGACCACTTCCTCTGAGCTCTGACAGTCCTTCACATAATCATCCTGGACAGACAAGAGACACGGGTCACCTATGACCATTTTTACTGACATTTTTTATTGATGCTTTGGCAAGGTTATAAATGCAGGCATAGTAAACACGAAGACAGAGCGTGTGTCACCACTCTGGCTGTCCATATGCATATCTTTACATCTTACTAATATCCAGCATCAGTATCTGGCAACCAACCTTCTGCAGGTAAAGCACCATTCCCTTCAGCATGGCATAAAATGTCTTCCAGCTTCGTTTTCCCCAAGGAGCTGCAAATCAGTTCAGTTGGTTATTAGTTTGTGTCAAATATTCCCTGTTCAGCGCTCTTGGGATCACGATGGACAACTCATTGATTAAACATTTCAAAAATTACATAATAATGACAAATTAAATTGTGAGCTCCAATAGATTTTTTCTGGTTTTATCTGTGGTGTTTAAAAGGGAATTAATTGGTCTTCTCTACTTGTTGAAGAGAGTCTACTTGTCTTTCACACATACTTGTTTGCAGTGCATATGCAGTGTGGATGTTTTTGCCTGTGCCTGTGTTTTCAGGTTAGGCCGCACTGAGTCAACACATGGCTTTTTGACTAGGTTTAAAGCAAGGGAAAGCACATTAGACAAATGAGGCCTCATAACATATTGCACTCATGGAGGTAGAACATTTTTGTTTATGACCTGCATAAATATATAAATGCAAAAGAAAAGGCACAGAGATTGTCTTTTTATCAGGATTTAAGTAATAGCCTACTACCTTTAACGTATAAAAGTAGGCTATAGGTTATGTTTAAATGTTTTGCCACTTGCTTGAGCAACTTCATATGTAAATCTATAAGTGAAAGTGAAAGTCGTGACATTTGACAAGTATGGTAACCCATACTCGGAATTGCTGCTCTGCATTTAACACACACAGCAGTGAGAAGTGAACACACCGTGAACACACACCCGGAGCAGTGGGAAGCTGTATCCAGTGCCCAGGGAGCAACTGGTGGTTCAGTGCCTTGCTCAAGGGCACTTCAGCCATGGGTATTGAGGGTGTACGAGAGCGCTGTTCATTCACTCCACCACCTACAACTTCTGCCAGCATGAGACTCGAACCTGCGACCTTCAGGTTACAAGTCCAACCCTCTAACCATTAGGCCACAGCTGCCCCCAAATTAAATTAAATTAAAATGAATTTAATAATACATTGTTTCTATTTATTGTGTTTACACATGACTATGTCTATAAAATGTTGAATTATTGTACTTTGTAAAAAAGAAACACAATGGTAAAAAAGCATTTTCAGGATCAATGTTTGGATCTGATATCAAGAGTTAATTAAGGGAATTAATGTTGTGTTAGTGGATCAGTAGCGGATTGCAAATGCATCCTATGCAAAAGCACAATGAGCCTGTGCTGCTTCTGCACCACATGTATTGTACACGCACAGCACACAGACTGCATTTGGACTGCACCCGGTTCACATGTCAAACAGTTATTAGTGACTAGTCTGTTAGCAGCACAGTTAAAACTACTAAAATCATACTTTAAGCAGTAATGTTGTTGATATTTAAACTGTTTTTGGAAGGACTATGATATTTTTTTAAATATAAAATGTTAAAGTTAATTGCTATTTTTATTTGTTGAATATTGATCTTTTACGCTACTGAAGGGCTGCACACAGAAATGTGAATATAGCCTCCTAAATACTGACTTCTGTTCATCACACTTGTCTTTATACACACTGTGACTCACTGCGTTTGCCATCAATGTCTGCATGGGCTTTGCGCTTTAAAAAGCCTTTCTGGAACACGGTGGCCTTGGTGTCGTGAGGGAGATCCTGGAATGGGTTACTCTTTGAGCGCAGAAGTCCATCCTGGTCCACATCCTGCTCGAGCATCATGGATTTAGCCAGAACTTCATCCTCTCTAGGAACAGAGATAAACATGATAAAACATCAGAACAAAGTCGGATCAGCACTGCAGGTCAGTTTACTCACATGGCCCAATGCAGCGGATCACTCTTGATAGAGCTGTAGAGACTCTGAAAGAGACAGAAGAAACCAAATTACTACTAAGCTTATAATGCAATACGTGAACAACCCGGGATGAAGATTTGGCGCTCACACCTTCAGATAGTCCTTGTTGAAATTCTCGCCTCCATTCATGCCATCCAGATTTGACACAAATTCAGCTGAAGACATGGGCTTCCCAACATTCTAATGACACAAAAGAGTTACTCTCTCAAATGCTGTAGTTGATCAGTTGACATCTTAATCTTTTTCTATGACTGTTAGAGTAACATGAGACTCACTTGTCCATGCAGGTCTGTGTTAAGCAGCATAATGGCACACGTGAGCGTGAGCACAGATCCCACTGAGGAGAAAGTGTCAGGATTACACTGCTGGAAACGACAGGAGAAGTGCTGCAGGACTCTCTCGCGCTCCTGAGTTTCACCGATCAAAACCACCTCCTTCAGAAATGACCTAAGAATCAGGAAGAGCCCCAAAACTCTTTTAAAAGTGACCTCTTGATGCATCTCCTCATTGTGTGCTCAGATGTTGGGAATGAGAAGCTTACCGGAGTGCTTGCTCCAGATTTTGGTTGGTGAAGTCAAAGAACTTGAGGTACTCCTCCCCAACAGCATGACTGAACTTGTTGCTATCAAAAGAAACAGCTAATGGTAAGATTTGCTGGAAATACAAATACTTGCATGACACTTAATCAATGCTATGTAAAGATTTACTCTTTGTCCAGATGTCTGACCACATCTGTACGCCGAAAACCATCCAATCTGTAGAGCTTCACAGCCAACTGTTGAGCCTTAGCCCTGTCCACGACCTCAATGCCACCGTTGATGCAGGGACTAGCAGTTTTTGTGTCTAGAATAGGCAACTCGTCCTGCATCTGGGGCTCTGATGTCATATCCTGTACATGTTGTGCTATGTCTGTCAGCACTGTAGGTTGGTTCATGTCACTGGATGCGTCTGAATGCTCTGATGGCTCCATCTTTGATTGTGGCGTCTGCTCGCAGGGTTTCTCCTCTTCTGAACACTGGATCTGCTCTGAGGATTCGTTCTCTTCAGGACATCTGAACTTCTCGGGCTGCTCTATCAGCTCAGACACTGCTTGCTCTGGCAGCCCATTTTCAGGTTCAGACTTTTGTTCTGAACCAATGGGTTTTTCTACATATTCTTGGACCTGTGCATCGAATTGCTCTGAGTGGTCCTGAATCTCTTCTGCATGTTGAAAAGTGCCATTATTCTGGTTCATCTCTGTCTCTGTAACAGCT
The DNA here is from genome assembly GCF_023724105.1 of Carassius gibelio. NCBI lineage: Eukaryota > Metazoa > Chordata > Actinopteri > Cypriniformes > Cyprinidae > Carassius > Carassius gibelio. The sequence goes on from NC_068375.1 coordinate 10,825,476, forward strand.
GTGCTTATCTTTTCTGGCTCTTGTGTCAGTATTACTGCCTCAAGTTCCACTGAATTGTCCATAATGTCCGACAGCTGCTCTGGTGGTTCTGTTGGGCCTGTAATGATGGCATCCTGTGAATGATCAGACTGGACCTCAGGAGGAATTGACTCTTCCTTTTCCAGACATTGATCAGGTCCTTGAATTTGATCCTGAATATCGGTTCTTGTGTCTGATGATTCTCCTTTGGCTTCGGCCTCAGTCCACTCTCTTGCTTGCTTTTCACTGCCTGAATCTGTTGTTTCCTCATGGGCAAAAGTAATTTGAGGAAGGACTAACGTGTCAGGTTCCTTCTCTTCATATGACCGTGAGCTGTCTTGATCCAGTTCAATCTCTGATTCTCGTTCATCCATAAAGATCGTAATATCATCAGAAGGTTCAGAATGCTCTTCATTCGCATCTGCTCTGGAATCTGATGGAAAACAGTACTGATTAATATTTTCACGCCATATTGATTTCTGAGAAAACCCTAAAAAAAAAAACAACACCAAGTCCAAACCTCAAGGAATGTAAAGGCTGATGGGAAACTCATGTGCATGTGGTCACATTTTAAAGGTTATGCAACAAAACTCAAGAGGAAGAAGTGCAATCGACTAAGTCAGCAAACAGTTCACCATTCACAGCTGACGAACATGGTCACATAATTACAACTACACCCCAATATGATTTAAAGCACATCACCCCACAAAAAACGATCCAATAATTTAGACTTAAAATATTACCATTGACATCTGCAGATGACATGGGAGGCTCTTCATGTAAAAGTACCGGCTGTGTTTCTGACTTCTGAGCATCATATGTCTATTGGAGGGGGGAAAAAACTTTAGAACAGATACATTTCACTCAAACAAATATACATTTGCCATCTTTTTCTTCTGGTCAATTCTAAACCAACTCAAACTGATATTGTATTAAATTCGAACAAACTTTTTGTTTTGGAATTTGTTTAACTCCCTTTAAAAAACTGTTCTTTTGAATTAACAATATATAAATGCACATTAAAAAGTGCACACACGCAGTATTAAGAAAGCAGGTCACTGGTAACTGATACAAGAACATGTCTACCAGAAAAACCACAAGGCCCTTCCGGTTTTACTGACATACCTGAGTAGATGCAAGTGCAATATCAAGTTGTGCCTCGGCTTCGGGTACGAAATCAACAATGGTGTCCTGATTTGTGCTATAACTGAGGTCTGCAGATGGTAGATCCAATGTCCAGTCGAACCTCGGCTCAGCAATGGAGTCTAGTTCAGTCTGAGATGATCCGGGAGGCTCTGTGGGCGTTTCTGGGGTATCCCATTGCACAGTAGCATAAGAGAGAGGAGCACAGGGAACAGTGACGGGGTACAAAGACACATCATGATCTGGCACGTCCAGATCCACACAGCTTTTCCTGGGGATGGTCTCGTTCTCAAGGCTAATTTCATTGTCCTGTTTCATCCTCTCTATGTACTGCATGGCCTCCAGGTAAGGCTCAGATTCCTGATAGTCTACAATATCCTCCATAGTCTTCGCATTCAGATGGTCATCGTGAACAGTTTAGGAAAAGCTCATGTCAGTCTTTTTCCTCCATGATGAGCAGGGCATCCATTTTGAGATCGTCACTCAGAAACACGGTTTCCTCCCACACCGACCAAAATCTTCAAACTTCAATGTCCAAGAGCCTAAGATTTCAGAATACAATCTATATCATGATCATTTAATATAGCATAAAATCAAACATTTTGAGAATGTAAATGTTCACTTTAGTCTAAAGTGCATCGGTAGAGATAAAACCCTTTCCTTAGCCATCACATCTACGCAGCTATGATACCACAAAACCATGACACTTTACAGCCATGTGCATGAGACTGCTGAAACATTAATTTCATTTTAATTGACGATCCGTGGAAGATGTTTGTGTTCAGCATTTACTCAACAAAGGCAATATAAATAAAGACAACATAAACCATCATGTTGACATGAAATTGTACAAAGAGCATCTGTAGAATCAGTTTTTTTTTTTTTTTATAATCATACACTTCTTATGATAAAAGTCCAAACAGGATCAGAGTCAGTGTTTGCAGTGCTTCAATAGTCTGTCAAAAGCACACACAAATGAGCAATAAATTATTTACATGTCATTTATAAGGCAACAGAGTCCTCCATAAGCAACGTGCCTGGTTTGCATGTTCACATTCTCCTAACAATCAGCATATGACTAAATCAATGACTTGATTTATAATATATAATGTGATGATGGTAGAGAATGGAGCTCACCTCAGCCGAGTCCTTCAGTGAAGCCACTTTTAAAGACACACAGAGCGGATGTACTCTGCAATGACTTTTGCTCAAGCAGCACTGAGGCACATTTACACTTCCTGACCACAAACAACCTCAACTGACACACACACACAGAGAGAGAGAGAGAGAGAGAGAGAGAGAGAGAGAGAGTTGAGGGTGTTTGGTGAGACGAAACTCAGTGAGTTCTTTTCTTGCAGTTAAATCACTCTAATCATCACTGTTAGCACAGATAAACACAGTCTAAGACTGACAGATAGACACTGAGATGAAACATGAACTGACCCTCTAACAGTAATAGATTATAGATCAGCACATCACTTCCTGCTGCTCCTCACATCACCTCACACTTCCTGTGCTGTAGAAAACATGAATATGAAAAAGGCGTCTCATATTTCAGACACTTTCACAGTCCAGTGACATAAACTGTTGCATTACAACACACAGTTTAATCTTCATCTGATCTGTGAAGGTCAGAATGTGTTTAAACAATAACAAAACACTATTCATGACATTCATACTTAAGTTCAAAAGTTAAAAGGGACTGAGAATATGCATAAAGCATGATATTAATATGCTTTCAGGACAAAGTAGTTAAATGGACAGTCTATGACATTAAAGAAAACTTAAAGAAATGTTAAATTATTTGAAAAGTGTTATTAGGCTACACACAAAGGAGAGAGCAAACAAATAAAATAAAAAACAAATAGCCTACATTACACTAGATCACAGAGTCTCTGTCCTTTTTTTCAACTTCATTTTACGTGAATCAGATGAAATCTGTGCTGCCCGAGTTGATGTGGTGGTTGTTTTCAAAAAATCATTCCCAAACAAGTCTAACAGCATTTTTTGCATTTTACAGGTACAGCTTCGAACCAAATGACACACACAACTCAATTCAAATTGACAGTCCACTACCCCAAAGTGTCACTCGGCCAGAATCAGGATGATCTAATGTTTAATTACAAAATAAATGCCCTCCAAAAACTCACACATGACCGGTTTTGTCTGATTTTGGATAGTTCTAAAAAGATCCCATTTCATGCCCAATTCAAATTTACATTTAATCATTTAGCAGATGCTTTTATCTGAATTACAAATGAGGACAATAGAAGCAATCCGACCAACAAGAGAACAACAAGGGCTAGTCAAGTTTTTGTTTTGTTTTTCAAGATAGACAAGAAAAGGTAAGTGCTAGTATTAGTTGGTCAAGTACTGGTGAAAAAGAAGAGTTTTTAGATGTTTTTTGAAAATGAGTAAAGACTCAGCCTTTCGAATTGAGATCATTCCACCAGCTGGGAACAGTCCAGGAAAAGGTCCATGAGAGTGACTTTGAACCTCTTTGTGATGGCACCACAAGCCGTCGTTCACTTGGAGAATGCAAGCTTCTGGCAGAGGAGAATGGCAATTTCAGTTCAGATTAATAATCCACTGCCCCAGGGTGTCACTCCGACAGTCTCAGAACAATCTGATATTGCATTACAAAATAAAACTGGCTGAGTGACACACCAGGATAGTGTACTGATAAATCAGAATTGAAACTGGTGTGTGGAAACAGGGAGTTTCCTTTTTAGAGCTATCCAAAATCATGGGCAGAACAGGTAGAATATGAGTTTTGAATGGCGTTTATTATGTAATGCAACATCAGACAGTCCTGAAATTGGTCAAGTTATACCTTGGGGTAGTGGACTATTAATCTAAATTGAAATTGATCTGTGGAAACAGTAAGTTGTCTTTTTAGAGCTATGAAGGCTTTTATTTTGTTATTTCTCACCAGTTATTTTCATATTTTTTGAAAATTCTACATTTAATATTACTCAACGTTTGAAGCCATTTGTATTTCGTCGTGCCGTTTTTTAAACATTTGTATTATTTTAAATGTATTTTTTTGTTCTTCGTTACTGCATTCATTCATTATGGAAAGAGAAACTGGGTCAATAAACGAATGCCAGAGATCGGTTCTCCTCTGATCTGAGTTTTTATAGACATCTACCGTAACGCCTGGTATATGCGCGCAAAAGGTGGCGGCTAGAATGACCGTGCTTTTCAAAGTGGAGGCTGGCCTGACCACAGGGGTGTTTTTTTCTGCGAGACATCCGTGAAAATACTACGAATTGAAAACCGATGCGCGTCTACAGGAAAGTGATCATACGATTGCATGGCTGTTGTCCTCTGAGCGGCTAAACATCTAATGGCCAGTCCGTCAAGACCCTGCGAACAAACATTATCCTAAAATATAGCGTATAATTCACAAACTACACATTTAACTACACAATATAACTTTATGAATTGTTTAGTATGAGTTGTGTTGTCTTCATTGATCCAGAGACAAAGACTATCAAAAAGTAAATGCTCTATACTAGTGAATTGCTTTCAGAACAAATGTTGTCTTAAGTTTTAATAAAGGTACACTATAGATAATTACAGTGAGAAATAAAGCATTATATCAATGAATAATCGCTGAAAAGTGTATCGAAACAAGCAATCAGAGCGGCTGTGATTGTCTTCCAATCCTGAAGGGGCAGTGGTGAGTCCGGCGGCGCTCGGGCTTGTTTCGCGGTCACTGCGGCTCCGTCTATTTGCTGAAATGGCGAAGTTTGGCGATTTAAAAACCTTTCTTGAATCATCGTTAAATGAAATCTTCCGTGCGACCGTCAGTGACATTCTGGATTCAGTAGAGCAGACTGTCGGCGAGTATCAGCGTAAAATTCAGCGAATTGAGTCCGAAAATGAGGATCTGAGAAAACGACTTTGTGCAAAAGAAAAAAGGACAAATTATATCAAAACTGGTGCGTGCAATTAGGAAAATTATTTCATAGTTAATATACACTGCTCTGTTTTTTGGTGCAACGCGTGCAAATGATAGTGTTGCACATTAAAGCTGAGCATTTGAGTTATTCCTTCTGTGATTATCTTTTGAAAAACCATCTGATATAACGTCACAGGTAAACGTAAATAAGGTGTGACAAGGGTTGAAGTATTTGTTTCTGAGAACAAATTCCCTCTAAAATAAAAAAATAAAAAAACGATTCCCTCTGTCATAACAGACAGGGACATTTAATCCATACAACGAAACTGCTGTCTGTTATCATCTGTTATGTTTTTCAACAAGATATGGTTTTATGTAAACTCTGATTTAATCCTTTGCAAGAGTTTAACTCTTCGGAGATCAGTGTGTTTTTCTTTGTTACTCATGATTTTTGGCATATCAGTAAACATTTGTTTTTGTATGTGTTGCAGAAGATGAAGACTGTGTTGTGGCTCAGCTTGAGTCTTCAAGAGACAATTCCAGCCAGACTTCATCTGCTTGTATGAATGAATACAATGATCAGACGAAGATGGCTGGAGATTTACCGTGCAGCCGTACAAAATCACAAACCATAGACGTCCAGTCGATCCAACTAAACAAAGATTGTGCAACACAATATTTATTCGTAAAGGCCGACCCAGACATGGAGGATGGATGTGCTGTTGACCTTTCAAATCCTCATGCTTCTCCTAAATACTCCAGTAAAGAAATAAAAATAGAGGATACGAATGAGAACTTTGACTCTGAACAACACGCTTTATTTAAACATCCTTTAGAGCCAGAGATCAACTCTAACGACTGTGATGTTAAAGTAACGGTAGTGTCAGACATGCACCTTTATCATGTTGATGAAGGCGAGTGCAGCAGACGTGCAGAGTTGGAGGAGGAAGCGCGGGAGTCACCGGAGCCCGATATCATCTCTGATGAAGAGTCTAATCCAGACAGTGAGGGGTTTTCTGGATTGTTGCATATGACGGCGTCGTCGCCAAACTCCGAAGAGCTGAGACCAAATTATTCCTGTGGTCAATTTAACAAGAGCTCCAAGCATGACGCGTCGCTCGGCATCCCGTTGAGATCTCAAAGCTCTGAGAAGACGCACATCTGCGGCCAGTGCGGGAAGGGGTTTGACCGAGCCGATCTCCTGAAGAACCACCAGCGCACGCACACCGGAGAAAGACCGTTCGTCTGTAACCTGTGCGGGAAGAGCTACGGCCATCAGGGCCAGCTGCGCATCCACAAAAGGATCCACACAGGCGAGAGGCCGTACTGCTGCCCGCACTGCGGCAAACGATTCAACGAACACAACCAGCTTAAAGTCCACCTACGGACCCACACGGGCGAACGGCCATACACCTGCAACGTATGTAGCAAAACCTTCACCAACGCCGGAAACCTGAGGAGCCACCAGAGAGTACACACCGGAGAGAAGCCCTATGCCTGCGGCCATTGTGGGAAGAGGTTTAACGGTATGGGTGACCTTAAAACACACTACCGCATCCACACGGGCGAAAAGCCTTACCGCTGCGAGCTGTGCACCAAGACCTTCAGCCAAGCCGGGCATCTGACCATCCACAAGCGCATGCACACCGGCGAGAGGCCGTACGGCTGTGGAGAGTGCGGGAAGCGCTTCACGGTGGCCAGTAGCCTGAAACTGCACCAGTTAACACACACCGGAGAGAAACTGCACAACTGCTCGCACTGCGACAAGAGCTTCAGCCGGGCTGGACACCTCAAGAGACACGAGCTGGTCCACTCCAAAGAGAAGCTGTATTGCTGCACGCATTGCGACAGGAAATACAGTGACCAGTCTTCTCTGAAGAAACACCAGAAACTGCACGTGACGGTCGAGAATGAAGGTGACCAGAGCACAGCTGCTGCGCTGGTCACAGAGTAACACTGACCAGACCTTAACATGTTCCTGTCTCTTCATTCATCTTTCCTCATCGTGTTCCTCAGTATCGCTTCTTACAATAAACATGTTGAATCTGCTGGCCTACAGTGACTGTTTGATTGAAATGATGGTTCCTTTGATTGGAAATATACTTTTGACATGTATTAAATCATAACGATTAAAGGATCGTGAGATCTGATGTTTATCCCTAATACTGAATGGTTATTATATTCACGTTTAAGGAATACCATGGCATTATCATGGTAGTTTTTGGCACGTCGCACAGCACACATACTGTGCTGATGTTTGATAATATCGATAGGTCTCCATTGCTTTAGACAGTGTGTTTTCTGTCTGTGATTGTATGAATTATGTTCACTAGAAATGAATGCTGTCGTCCTGTATGTGATCTAGTTTGTTAAATATCAGATATGATGTAAGTACATCTTCGATGAAATGCAATTTAACTTAAGCACGTTCTGTGTTCTCTATTGTATTGTGAATTAAAGTTTATCATTTCAACTCCTCATAAATATTATCTCAAATCTTCAGTGACAGAATAAAGCTTTGAAAATAGGTCAGTGTCCTGTTTGAATATTTCGATTTACTTTTTTTGAGTTCCAGTGATCATAACTGAAGATCATAAGGTGTCTGTTCATTAAGCTCAGTCATATGAAACCTATAAAGATGCCGTGTCATATTGGATTATGCATTTCTAGGCCTTTAAATTATTAACATGAATCAAATTTTGCTGTTTAACCTGTCGCACACAATCTACTACATCCCTTCTTTCATCTGATTTACAGTTATTATTAAGTTAAAGGTATAATTATATAATAAGTGTAATTGTACAAATGTTCACCTTCTGCTTCACATGTCTGTTTGCTGTCAAATTACTTACTGATTTTTATCAAAATGTGAGAATAACTGATATTGTTGGTAATATGTCAAGATAAACACTTATTGGACTGAAGCAGTTTTGGTTTGCTTGATTATTCAGACATTTTTTTTTTTTTTCTGTTAGTCATAAATATGATCTTCAGGCTTTTGAGGAACGTTTGTTTCCAGAAACCCTTGCTTTCACTGTTTCTTAGCGGAGAAATGATATTCCCAAACTCGAAAACAATAAATGTCATCTTACTAAAACATTTTATTTGGATAATATTTGAATATTATTGCAAATCCAGTTTTTCTGTATTTAGTCTGTCCCAGTTTTTTTTCAGTTTCTTCATGTAATCCTAAAAAGACTGTGTGGAGGACTGGCTGTTATCAGACTCATAAAAAAAACTCACTGCATTATTCCAATTAATGACAAAAGAAATGTTTAAAGATGTTAACTGATTTTTCCTACTGAATATATATATATACACACACGATTTGTCTATAGGATGGATACACTGTTTCTTCTTTAAAAAAAACTTTTTTTTTCATACAATTATTTCACTTTACAGTTATAAATGAGCCGCTCGTGTAGTTTCTCGTGGTCACCCAGTGCCCTCTAGTGTTCACTCGAGTAATGGCATTGAATCGCAACATTTCCTCCAATGAATTCAGATAGTATTTACTGGATTTCAACAGCCACAAATGGCTTAAGAATTTGTCTGGCCAACATTTTACTAAGGGAAAATCAGTCTTAATTTTTGGATTCAAATTAGATCAATCCACTTACAATTTTAAACTTGTTAAATTACTAACTGGTAAAACTAGTTTACGCTAAAGCATTTTAGGATTTAAAAATAGGGTTTGACTATCCATAAATATAACTTTGGATAGTCACAATTGTTATTCGGCAGTCATAATGACAATTAGATACAATCTGCAATTATAATTGCACAAGTAAGAAATCGGATTAAACACATCTCTAAATACTTTACGACTAGTCAAAACTCCATTTAAGATATCTGTAATTACTTTATAGATATCTTCAACAGACGCGTCATACATCCGCACATGTAATTAGAAATATCTCTAATTCAGTTTGGACTGAAGCTCCAAGTCAGAACATCTCGGTTACGTATGTAACCTTGGTTCCCTGAATAGGGAACGAGATGCTGCGGTGACGTCACCACGTATGGGAACACCTCTGGTGTGACGAATGTCTGAAGCCCTATACCATCCCGCCAATCCTATTGGCCAAATGGCGCATAGCACCACCCTGCGCATGCGCACGCATGATATACCTGGGTGCAGCGCGCCATTTCGCTCAGATTTCATGACTGAAGATGAAGAGTTATCAAGGTACGGAATGGCCAGAACCGCAGCATCTCGTTCCCTATTCAGGGAACCAAGGTTACATGCGTAACCGAGATGTTCCCTATCATAGGTCACTTCGATGCTGCGGTGACGTCACCACGTATGGGAACGATATACCAAAACGCCTGACGTACCTGATAACTGAGATCCGAGGAAGCATCTGCTCAAGCGGAGAGAACCCGGGAGCCAGGGGCCATCCTCACATCCAGACTGTAGGACTTGATAAAAGTGCTCGGTGAGGACCATCCTGCCGCAGCACAGATATCATCCATATAAGAGCCACTGAGAAAAGCTTGAGAAGAAGCTACAGCTCGAGTGGAATGAGCCTTAATCCCTAAGGGCGAAGCGAGTCCGCGCGCCTCATAGGCCAAAGAAATTGCCTCCACCAGCCAATGGGACATGCGCTGCTTTGTAACTGCACGGCCCTTACTTTTAAGCAGACAAACAGCTGGTCAGATTCACGCCAAGGGGCTGTACGATCCACATAAGTCTTTAAAGCTCTCACAGGGCAAAGACTTAGATCTCCTGACCCAGCCTCAGCAGGTGAAAAAGCTTCCAGAACCACTTGCTGAAAGCGAAAAGGGTTAGATGCGACCTTAGGAACATAGTTAGGCCTGGGCCGCAGCAGCACCTTCACAGAGCCCGGTGCGAATTCCATGCATGAAGGTGAAACAGAAAGAGCCTGTAAATCCCCAACTCTCTTGAGGGAGGATAAAGCCATGAGAAGAAGTGTCTTCAGTGTCAGGAATTTATCTGATACGGTCTCCAAGGGCTCAAACGGATGCCCTGATAAACCTAACAACACAATGGATAAATCCCATGAAGGAACTCGCACAGGGCGGAAAGGCCTCAGCCGTCGCGCACCCTGTATGAAACGAGAAACTAATGGATGACGCCCCACAGAGGCACCGCCTATGTATTCGTGGTAAGCTGAAATGGCTGCCACGTAAACCTTTAAAGTGGCTGGTGTAACGCCATCCGAGAAACGCTCCTGGAGGTACTCCAGCACTGAAGCCACTGGGCAGTAAACTGGATCCACATTATGATTGCCACACCAGGCTGTAAACAGTCTCCACTTGAAAGCATATAAGCGTCTCGTAGAAGCTGCTCTAGAATTCAATATAGTCTCAGTAGTTTCAACAGAAAGACCGGGACATACTAATTCACTCTGCTCAATGGCCACGCCCACAGTTTCCACAGATCTGGCCTCGGGTGCCAAATCAGCCCCTGTGCTTGTGATAATAAATCCTGTCTGAGGGGAATCTCCCACGGAGAGCCCGCTAGCAGACTGATCAGATCCGCAAACCACGGCTGCGTGTGCCATCGCGGAGCCACCAGCAGCAGCTGTTCCACTCTGTCCCGCCGTATTCTGCATAATACCGCTGGGATCAAACGAATCGGAGGAAAAGCATACAGACTGGTCCTGGGCCAGCTGTGAGCTAACGCATCCACGCCCAGGGGCGATGTGGAGCGTAGGGAGAACCATAGCGGGCAATGCGTAGTCATGCTCGACGCGAATAAATCCACTTTCGCTTTGCCGAATATCCGCCATAAAAGATCCACCGTCTGGGGGTGTAATCGCCATTCTCCCTGTTCCAGAGCCTGTCTGGATAGCAGGTCCGCTCCGAAATTCAATCGTCCGGGGACATGAATGGCCCGGATCGACAGAAACTTGTCCCGAGACCACAGAAGAACACGCCTCGCCAGCCTGCACAGGGGGCGAGAGCGCAATCCTCCTTGATGGTTCAGATAAGACACAACCGCTGTGTTGTCTGATCTGAGCAGCACATGGCGGCCGATCAGCAGATCCGCGAAATACTGGAGAGCCAGAAAAACTGCCAGTAATTCCAGTCTGTTTATGTGCCAGCCGCGCTGAGCCGCTGTCCACACTCCGTGGGCTGGTCGCCCTCGACACACAGCTCCCCAACCAGTCAAAGACGCGTCCGTCGTGACAGTCTCTCGGAAAGCATACATTCCCAGTCGAACTCCTGACAGGAGAAATTCGGTTGACATCCAAAATTTTAGCGACATCACACACCGCCGTGTCACCGAAATCGTGCGATGCGGGAGACAACGGGGTGAAATATTCCGCCTTTTCGTCCACCACTGAAAGGGGCGCATTTGAAGCAGTCCCAGACGAATCACAGGGGATGCTGCTGCCATTAGACCCAAGAGCCTGAGGCACAATCTCACTGTCACCGTGCGACCCGCTTTGAAGTGCCGCACGCATGACGCAATCGACTGAGAGCGCGGGAGAGAAAGCTTCGCTGTCATCGCGCGAGAGTCCAGATCTATTCCCAGAAAAGTTATCCGTTGAGAGGGAGTTAAAACACTTTTCTTGAAATTTGTTCGTAAGCCCAGGCTGTTTAAATGATTCAGCACAAGGTCTCGGTGAGAGTGTGCTTGAGTCCGCGATTGCGCTAGCACCAGCCAATCGTCCAAATAATTCAACACACGAACGCCCTGGAGCCGCAACGGGGCCAGAGCTGCGTCCATGCATTTTGAGAAAGTACGGGGCGCTAAAGCCAAGCCAAAGGGAAGAACGCGGTACTGATACGCTTTGCCCTCTAAAGCGAATCTGAGGAACTTCCTGTGTCTCTTGACGATCTGAATATGGAAATACGCATCCTTCAGATCGATCGTAATAAACCAATCGCTTGGTCGGATCTGAGACAGAATAGATTTCACCGTCAACATCTTGAATTTGCTCGGTCTGAGTGCAAGATTCAGACGGCGTAAATCCAGAATGGGCCGTAACCCGCCGTCTTTTTTCGGTACCACGAAATAACGGCTGTAAAAACCTGTCTCCATCGGAGAGGGGTGTACTTCTTCTATAGCCCCTTTGCTCAGCAGAGCTGACATTTCCTGTCGCAGCACCGCCAATTCCGTAGACTTCACCGTAGTGGAAAGAATTCCGCGGAAAGGGGGCGGGCCTTTCCGAAACTGAATGGTGTATCCGTGACAAACCGTGCGTAACACCCATTGAGGAATGCCGGGCAAGCGTTCCCACGCGCCCCGAAACAATATTAGCGGCTTGTGCAGGGTCCTTGAGTTGTCCCTCGAACTCCGAAAGCAGGATTGCGCAGAGTGTCTGAGGGAGCGTCTATTATTACAGCTCGATCCAATGTTGCTCGAGGCGCTGTTTGCGGCGAGACAATCAATGTTTGAGCATGGGGACTGCAATGAGAGTGTAGGATGCGCGAAAGCGGTCCGACAGCGCTCTCTAGCGGAGGGCACAGTCCCTGGCAAGCAGCAAAAAGATCAGGAGCTGCTATTCGGCACCCGAGAACGAGAGGCTTTAGCCGTCGAGGTCAGGTTCAATCGCTTACGTTGACGCTGGTGCGCCGGAGGAAAAACCCTAGGGCCCCAGTCCTTACGAGGAGGCGCCATAGGTGTGGGTTCCTCTCGAGAGGCTGCTCGCTGGCGGTGAGAGGAGGTTGAGCGAGAACGCACGGGCGCTTGCCGGCGTTCGACCTCCCTGGGTCTGCGGGGAATCAGCTGGCGGAAAGCGGCTGATTGCTGTTTCGCTGCCCTGAACTTCTCCACTACTGACGTGACAGCCTCACCGAACAATCCATCCCTGGAGACAGGGGCATCCATAAGGAAAGATTTATCCTTCTCCTTAATATCGGTGAGATTAAGCCAGAGGTGGCGCTCAACCGAAATCAAACCGGCCATAGTACGGCCCACTGCACGAGCGGTATGTTTGGTAGCACGTAGCGCCAAATCCGTAGCTCTACGCAGCTCTTTCACTGCATCCGGTGTGATGCCCTCACCTTCATCCAATTCCTTCAATAACTCCGCTTGGTAGGCCTGAAGGACCGCCATAGAGTGGAGCGAAGCAGCCGCTTGACCAGCCGCCATGTAGGATTTACCCACCAAACTAGACGTGACTCGACACGCCTTCGAAGGAAGAAGGGGGCGAGACTTCCAAGCCGCGGCCGAACTAGGCGCAAGGTGTTCGGCGAGAGTCTCTTCCACCGGGGGCATCATAGTATAGCCATGGTTCGCCATATCAGAAACGGTGGCGAAATCCGCGGCCGCAGCGTTAGTAATCCGCGCCGAAAACGGCTGTTTCCAGGACCTCGAAACCTCCTGGTGGAGGTCCGGGAAAAAAGGCAAAGGCCTCCGGGGCTGTGTAGGTGTCCGACTGGTTAGAAAACGGTCGTCCAGCTTAGAAGAAGGTTGGGCCTCGGCCTTGTCAACCTCCCAGTCAAGCCCCAATTTACCCACCGCACGAGAAACCACATCCAACAGCTCACTGTAGGAGGGGGAAACACGCCTCTCCTGTCCGCTAGGAGGAAGAGGGCTAGTGTCGGTCGCGAAGTCCTCAGACCCCGAGGCCGCAGTGGATAAAACATCGTCGTCATAGCGTCCACAACCGAAGGAGATGGCAGCGCATGCCTCCGGTGTGGGAAGTAAATCCTCATTAGAGAAGACGACAGGCTCAGTATAAGTTTTATTCTGCAGCAGGGTAGGGGAGAGCGAGCGATGTGGAGAATATTCCAGCGCTGCGCTGTCCACGAAGTCCATGTCGCACGTGTCACCCCAGGCCCTCGCCTCGTGCGGTGCCTCGGCAGTCGCAGAGGTGACCTGACGGGGGTTAGACTCGAGGGCGACATTAGAGAATACTTCCACCCTGGAGCGCAGTACTCTGAGCCGCAGGCCATCACAATGGGGACAGGAAGAAAGGCCACTAAGCGCGCCTGTGCGTGATGTAAACCAAGACATACTACGCACCTGTCATGAGTGTCCCCCGCCGTGATGTACCTGGTACATGGCTCCTTACATTTTCGAAAACTCATCGCGTCCGCGAAGAGGAGTTAACACTGCTCGAAGAGATCGCTGGAGAACGCGAGATGATAGGGCACAGATGATTCGCTATTCCTGAAGGAATGAAATCTGAGCGAAATGGCGCGCTGCACCCAGGTATATCATGCGTGCGCATGCGCAGGGTGGTGCTATGCGCCATTTGGCCAATAGGATTGGCGGGATGGTATAGGGCTTCAGACATTCGTCACACCAGAGGTGTTCCCATACGTGGTGACGTCACCGCAGCATCGAAGTGACCTATGATAGGGAAATGGTGTTGTGTGACATCAGAATACATTTACTCAAGCCCCTCCCCACCTACTCTGCTAACTGCTAATAAAATAATAAAAGTCTGCTTTTGTTGTCTTGGGGAGAAAAGCTACTGGATGAAGTGCTTCATGGATTATGAAATCTTGATGCAGCCTTATGTGGTAAAATGTCTCCAGTGTGCATGTATGTATAGTATGTATGTTGTAATTAAATAATGTTGCAAAACGGACCAAATGCAGAGTGATCGCAAACTGCTCATCTTTATTTATTTATTACATATATTTAGACATAATGAAAAAAAAAAAAAAAAAAAACGTAAAAATAATACAAATAAATGCATGACGAACAAGAACAATACCTAATCAGATGCAGTCAAAAGAGGTGAAGGCTGAATTTAAAAATATAAAAATTTAATGAAAGTTTAACTGACATTTATAAGACATTTATAAGTATGAATTCAGGTTCACTTGTTTCATTTTGGCAGCTTGTTTTGCTGCAAAACGGACCAAATGCTGTGTAATGTTCAATAAAAGGCAGAAAACCACAAATTGCTCGTCTGAATGTATTTATATATTTAGACATAAGGAAAAACAATGGAATTATATCACAAAAAAACACATATTTGAAAAATAGTACAAGCAAATGCATGAAGGACAAGAACAATGCCTCATAATAAGATGCAGTCAAAAAAGGTAAAGGCTGATTTAAAAAAAAATACAATTTAATAATTGTAATCTGCCAGTTTATAATAAAGTTTATAATAAAACGTATATGATCAGTTGTACCGCCTTTGTCAAGGAAAGGTTGACTGTGAGTGAATATGCTTTACATTTCCGCACTCTAGCCGCCAACTGTGGATGGAATGAAACTGTGCTTATCACCTGCTTTCGTCAAGGATTGAATCCTGCCATCAAGTGGCAGTTTATGATGATGTCATCGGCTTAGAGAACTTCATTCAGCGTACCATTCGCATCTCTCAACGTCTCACCGCCTGTGCTCTGGACCAACCCAATGCGCACCCTCTGCCTCCCACACCATATATAAACCTTCCAGCACCTGAGCCTATGCAAATCGACTCATACCATCTCACTGCAGTAGAACATCAACGACGCATTCACAATGGCCTCTGCCTCTACTGCGGTTCCGAGGGACATCTCATTTTGCAGTGCCCAGTGCGACCACCATGCCCATCGGTGAGTACAATCCAGATTCCTCCTATGATATCACCATTATCACGTACTCCGGTCATGATAGTGACCCGTTCCCACTCTGTTTTATCGTATGCCCTCATTGACACCAGCTCCTCAGGGAACTTCATCTCTCACGGACTCCTCAAGAAACTCTCCCGAGGAGAAGGATCACGAAGAAGTTAGAGATCCACACCATCTTGGGTAAACCGCTGGGCCGTGGTCAAGTCTGTCATCAATCCCCCATAGTCTCACTATGCATTTGATGTCTTCATCAGGAGGAGATTTCATTTCTGGTGCTGGAAGGATCCACCGCGGATATCATCCTGGGACGCCCGTGGATGTCAGAAAACTCCCCGCAAGTCAACTGGACCACTGGGGAAATTACGCAATGGGGTGAATCCTGCTCTTTATCTTGTCTACTACCTGTCATCAAGATCTGTCGTCAGAAACCCTCTCCTGATGATTCCCCCTCTTCCTCTCATCTTCACCTCAACTCCACGTCGATCGAAAGTCCAGAATCCAGCCATCCAACAGAGATTCCCCTTGAGTACTGGGCATTCCAGGAAGTGTTCAGCAAACAACAAGTGACACAGTTACCACCTCATCGGCCATGGGACTGCGCCATTGACCTGCTGCCTGGAGCCACACCACCCAAGGGCCGGATCTATCCACTGTCAATCCCGAAGCTGAAGGCCATGGATGAGTATAACAAGGAAGCCTTACAACAGCGGTTCATTCGACCTTCCACTTCCCCTGCTGCATCCAGCTTTTTTTTCGTGGGAAAGAAGGACGGAGGCTTGAGGCCGTGCATTGACTACCGTGCACTCAACGAACAAACGGTCAAATTCTGCTATCCCCTTCCCCTGGTCCCAACCGCTCTGGAACAACTACGTGGAGCTAAAATCTTCACCAAACTGGATCTCAGAAGTGCATACAATCTCATACGCATCCGAAGAGGCGACGAGTGGAAAACTGCTTTCATTACTCAGTCAGGGAACTATGAATATATTGTTATGCCCTATGGGCTGTCCAACTCTCCATCTGTATTTCAAGCCTTTATGAACGAAGTGTTCAGTGAGTTTTTGCATCAGTTCGTGATCGTTTATATTGATGACATCTTAATCTTCTCCAAGAGCTTAACTGAACACCATCACCACGTCTTTCAAGTCCTGCAAAGACTCAGAAATCATCAGTTGTTCCTGAAGTTGGAAAAGTGTGAGTTCCACCATACCACTGTTCACTTCCTCGGCTATGTCATCAGCCCACAAGGGATCCAAATGGACCAGAGGAAGGTGGACACCATCATGAACTGGTCACAACCCACCACCGTCAAAGACCTCCAGAGATTCTTAGGATTTGCAAACTTCTACCGTCGTTTTATTCATCAATACAGTATCATCAGTTCACCACTCACCTCTCTCCTCAAGTATCAGCCCAAGTCTCTGTCCTGGAACCCAGCTGCCACTCAAGCCTTCCAACAACTGAAGAACGCCTTCTGTTCGGCTCCCATCCTGGTCCATCCCAATCCGGACCTCCCCTTCGTGGTCGAAGTGGACGCCTCATCGACCGGGGTGGGAGCTATTCTATCACAGCAACAGGGGAAGCCTCCAGTACTCCATCCATGTGCCTTCTATTCCAAGAAACTGTCCACGGCGGAGCGTAATTACGACATCGGTAATCGGGAATTTCTGGCTATCAAGATGGCTTTCGAAGAATGGAGACACTGGCTGGAGGGAGCACACCATCAAGTCAAAGTCATTACGGAACACGTAACCTCAAATATCTTCAAGAAGCCAAACGTCTAAATCCTCGCCAAGCCCGATGGGCCCTCTTCTTCACTCGCTTCAACTTCCGAGTTACATATCGACCAGGAGGCAAGAACCTTAAAGCAGACGCCCTCTCCCGTCTTCATGCGCCTGAGCCCGAAGTATCACCTCGAGAAGCTATACTCCTTCCAGCCATTATCGTTAGTCCCATCGAATGGTCAATGGAGGATCGTATCGGGAAGCCACCCATTCCGAACCAGCTCTGCCGGGAGGTCTAGAGGGAAGGATATTTGTTCCATCATCACTATGGCTGTCCCTCATAGACTCAGTTCACACGTCTCCGGGCTCTGGACATCCAGGAAGCCGGCGAACCCTCTCGCTCCTTCGTAACCGGTTCTGGTGGCCTACCATCACGCAGGATGTCTCCCAGTACGTTCGTGGATGCTCAGTCTGTGCCATCTCCAATACTCCACGACGACTCCCCTAAGGGAAGCTGAAGCAACTGCCCATATCACGTCGTCCATGGTCCCATCTGGGCGTTGACTTTATGACTGATCTCACACCTTCAGACTCACACACTGGTATCCTAGTCGTGGTCGACCGCTTCTACAAGGCATGCAAACTCATCCCATTAAAAGGTCTTCCCACTGCCTTTGAAACTGCCAACCTACTATTCCACCATGTATTCCATCACTTTGGTCTACCAGAAGACATTGTATCAGATAGAGGTCCCCAATTCATCTCCCGAGTCTGGCATGCTTTCTTCAGATTACTCGGAGTCTCAGTCAGCCTATCTTCAGGGTACCATCCTCAATCCAAAGGTCAGACTGAGCGCAAGATTCAGGAGAAGGGGATGGGAGCAGCAGCTCATTTGCATTTAAAGAGACAGGCCCGAAAAACAGTGTGTTTCTGCTTCCACTCAAAATAGGCATTTTCAAAATGTTATAATAAATGATCTGTTTAGCATTTTGAGATGAAAATTCACAGACACATTCTGGAGGCACCAAAGACTTACACTGAACAAAATTATAAACACAACACTTTTGTTTTTGCCCCCATTTTTCTTGAGCTGAACTCAAAAAACTAAGACTTCTTGTATGTACACAAAAGGTGTCACGGAGTCACCAGTAACACCTGCCACACCATCAGAGTCCAATCACCCGACTCCGCCCATCCGCTCATTATCACCAGATTACTGAAGTCACCACACCTGCACCCGCTCATCACTGCCACTTCTTAAGCCCACACTTCCATTCACTCTATGTCTGGTCTCATCAGAGAATCACAGACTCTACTCTCTGTGCTACTCTTGGAATCATCTGAATACCTGAACGTCTGATCATCCTGCTTACCTTCCATCTGTCATCCGTGTCCTGTCAGTTCCTACCTGTGTCCACCCTTCGTCTGTACAGCAAGTATCCTCCAGTCAACCTCTTAACATCCCACTCAGCTCAACTATTACTCTGCAAGATTGTGTGATACCGTCTCCATAATTCCAATAAACATCTACTTACCTGCATATCCTATTATCTCTCTCTTCTGTACGTGACAGAAGACCAGACCGACTGTATGCAAAGAGCCGTTGGATTGGAAGAGGACCCTTCACGGGTCTCTCTTTCCGAGCAAGCACAAGCTGGCGATCCACCACTTCCACCTCATCTTCACTCCCCTTCAATGCCTGCCTCTCACAGTCCCATGGCCCGACCTGCAACGTACACCGGTGAGGCGGAGGGTTGCAGCGGGTTTCTACTACAATGTTCACTCTACTTTGAGATGCAAGTACATGCCTTCCCTACTGATCGTACTAAGATCGCCTATTTGATCTCCCTCCTCTCTGGTCCCGCCCTCCAATGGGCTCAGTCAATCTGGGAAGCGAATGGCCCCCTCACTTGCTCATGGGAGGCTTTCGCCACCCACTTCAAAGAAGTTTTTGGCCTCAACACCTCTGCTCTCTCCATCCATGATCAGTTGTACCGCCTTCGTCAAGGAAAGTTTACCGTGAGTGAATATGCTTTACGTTTCCGCACTCTAGCTGCCAACTGTGGATGGAATGAAACTGCGCTTATCACCTGCTTTCGTCAAGGATTGAATCCTACCATCCGCCATCAAGTGGCAGTTTATGATGATGTAATCGGCTTAGAGAACTTCATTCAGCGTACCATTCGCATCTCTCAACGTCTCACCGCCTGTGCTCTGGACCAACCCGCTGCGCACCCTCTGCCTCCCACACCATCTATAAACCTTCCAGCACCTGAGCCTATGCAAATCGACTCATACCATCTCACGGCAGTAGAACGTCAACGACGCATTCACAATGGCCTCTGCCTCTACTGCCTCTCATTTTGCAGTGCCCAGTGCGACCACCACGCCCAGCGGTAAGTACAATCCAGTCTCCTCCTATGATATCACCATTATCATGTACTCCAGTCATGATAGTGACCCGTTCCCACTCTGTTTTAGCGTATGCCCTCATTGACACCGGCTCCTCAGGGAACTTCATCTCCCACAAACTCCTCAAGAGGCTCAGTCTCCCGAGGAGAAGGATCACGAAGAAGTTAGAGATCCACACCATCTTGGGTAAACCGCTGGGCCGTGGTCAAGTCTGTCATCAATCCCCCATAGTCTCACTACGCATTGGATGTCTTCATCAGGAGAAGATTTCATTTCTGGTGCTGGAAGGGTCCACCGCGGATATCATCCTGGGACGCCCGTGGATGTCAGAACACTCCCCGCAAGTCAACTGGACCACTGGGGAAATTACGCAATGGGGTGAATCCTGCTCTTTATCTTGTCTACTACCTGTCATCAAGATCTGTCGTCAGAAACCCTCTCCTGATGATTCCCTCTCTTCCTCTCATCTTCACCTCAACTCAACGTCGATCGAAAGTCCAGAATCCAGCCATCCAACAGAGATTCCCCTTGAGTACTGGGCATTCCAGGAAGTGTTCAGCAAACAACAAGCGACACAGTTACCACCTCATGGGCCATGGGACTGCGCCATTGACCTGCTGCCTGGAGCCACACCACCCAAGGGCCGGATCTATCCATTGTCCATCCCGGAGCAGAAGGCCATGGATGAGTATATCAAGGAAGCCTTACAACAGCGGTTCATTCGACCTTCCACTTCCCCTGCTGCATCCAGCTTCTTTTTCGTGGGAAAGAAGGATGGAGGCTTGAGGTCATGCATTGACTACCGTGCACTCAACGAACAAACGGTCAAATTCCGCTATCCCCTTCCTCTGGTCCCCACTGCTCTGGAACAACTACGTGGAGCTAAAATCTTCACCAAACTGGATCTCAGAAGTGCATACAATCTCATACGCATCCGAAGAGGCGACGAGTGGAAAACTGCTTTCATTACTCCATCAGGGCACTATGAATATCTTGTTATGCCCTATGTGCTCTCCAATCTGCATCAATTTGTGATCGTTTATATTGATGACATCTTAATCTTCTCCAAGAGCTTAACTGAACACCATCACCACGTCTGTCAAGTCCTGCAAAGACTCAGAGATCATCAGTTGTTCCTGAAGTTGGAAAAGTGTGAGTTCCACCGTACCACTGTTCACTTCCTCGGCTATGTCATCAGCCCACAAGGGATCCAAATGGACCAGAGGAAGGTGGACACCATCATGAACTGGTCACAACCCACCACCGTCAAAGACCTCCAGAGATTCTTAGGATTTGCAAACTTCTACCGTCATTTTATTCATCAATACAGTATCATCAGTTCACCACTCACCTCTCTCCTCAAGGATCGGCCCAAGTCTCTGTCCTGGAACCCAGCTGCCACCCAAGCCTTCCAACAACTGAAGAACGCCTTCTTTTCGGCTCCCATCCTGGTCCATCCCAATCCGGACCTCCCCTTCGTGGTAAAAGTGGACGCCTCATCGACCGGGGTGGGAGCTATTCTATCACTGCAGAGGGGAAGCCTCCAGTACTCCATCCATGTGCCTTCTATTCCAAGAAACTGTCCCCGGCGGAGCGGAGCCATCTTGATAGCCAGAAGTTCCCGAGGTAATCGGGAACTTCTGGCTATCAAGATGGCTTTCGAAGAATGGAGACACTGGCTGGAGGGAGCACAACATCAAGTCAAAGTAATTACGGACCACCGTAACCTCAAATATCTTCAAGAAGCCAAACGTCTAAATCCTCGCCAAGCCCGATGGGCCCTCTTCTTCACTCGTTTCAACTTCCGAGTTACATATTGACCAGGAGGCAAGAACCTTAAAGCAGAAACCCTCTCCCGTCTTCATGCGCCTGAGCCCGAAGTATCACCTCCAGAAGCTATACTCCCTCCAGCCATTATCGTTAGTCCCATCGAATGGTCAATGGAGGATCGTATCCGGGAAGCCACCCATTCCGAGCCAGCTCCGCCGGGAGGTCCAGAGGGAAGGATATATGTTCCATCATCACTATGCCTGTCCCTTATAGACTCAGTTCACACGTCTCAGGGCCGGCGAACTCTCTCGCTCCATCGTAACCGGTTCTGGTGGCCCACCATCGCGCAGGATGTCTCCCAGTACGTTCGTGGATGCTCAATCTGTGCCATCTCCAATACTCCACGATGACTCCCTGAAGGGAAGCTGAAGCCACTGCCCATACCACGTCGTCCATGGTCCCATCTGGGCATCAACTTTATGACCGATCTCCCACCGCTTCGACCGTCGAACCTACTGCCACCAGAACCAAGGCAGCTGGAACCGCTTCCTCCCATGGGCCGAGTATGCACACCGTTTCAGTGCATACTCGGGTACCAACCTCCTCTCTTCCCCTGTTCAGGAGAGCCGTCAGAAGTCCCAGCAGTCAACACCTGGTTCGAAGTGAGTGAGAGGGTATGGGACTCAGCACACATCCATCTCCAGCGAGCAGTGCGAAGACACCAGAGCCAGGCTGACACCAAGAGAGGAGATACACCCCTGTACCAACCAGGTCAAAAGGTCTGGCTCTACACCAGAGACATGTCTTCACCTGCCCTGTCGAAAGCTGAGTCCCCGCTATATAGGTCCCTTCACCATCGAGAGGCAGGTCAACGAGGTCACCTACCGTCTTCACCTTCCCTCACACTACTGGATTGCACCATCATTTCATGTCTCACTGTTAAAGCCCTTCACTGACCCTCTTGTTTCTCCTTCCCCAGGACCTGATGGTGTTGACGTACCTCCTCCTCCCGAAGTCGCAGAGGAAGGGTCAATTCACTGTGTGCAGGACATCCTGGATTCCCGTCGGCGGGGCCGTCTCCTGGAGTATCTGCTAGACTGGGAGGGATATGGCCCCGAAGAACGCTCTTGGGTCCCTAGGGACGACATCCTGGACCCATCCCTCCTCACCCAGTTCCACAACTCCCATCCCAACCGCCCTGCGCCGAGAGGTCGAGGCCGACCCCATCGACGGGTAACGCGGGCATCAGGAGCCGCCCGTAGAGGGGGGGGGGGGGGTACTGTCATGGAGTCACCAGTAACACCTGCCACACCATCAGAGTCCAATCACCCGACTCCGCCCATCCGCTCATTATCACCAGATTACTGAAGTCACCACACCTGCACCCGCTCATCACTGCCACTTCTTAAGCCCACACTTCCTTTCACTCTCTGTCTGGTCTCGTCAGAGAATCACCGACTCTACTCTCTGTGCTACTCTTGGAATCATCTGAATACCTGAACGTCTGATCATCCTGCTTACCTACCACCATCTGTCATCCGTGTCCTGTCAGTTCCTCCTGTGTCCACCCTTCGTCTGTACAGCAAGTATCCTCAAGTCATCCTCTTAACATCCCACTCAGCTCAACTATTCCTCTGCAAGATTGTGTAATACCATCTTCTGTCTCCATAATTCCAATAAACATCTACTTACCTGCATACCCTGTTGTCTCTCTCTTCTGTCCGTGACACAAACACAATGTTATAAATTGTATAATTGTGAGATAAAACTTGCTATTTATTTTCTTCTTCATCAATTAATTATTTCTTTATTTACTTTCTGTTTGTTGCTGCTGTGTGTATTAAGTTTGAGCTCCGTCACGTTATTTTTTTATCAACTTAAAAAAAAAAAATCTTAAATATTTATTTTATACGCCATAATTTTCATTTCTATAATGTGTGAATATATCCTCTATTGTGTTCTACAACAAAAACAGAGCAAATTGTTTTCACTAGTTTTATTTTGATTTCCTGAATGGGCTATTTAGCTTACAGCCCATTAGCATCGCCAGCGTGGTTGCCGCTAATCCCACTTGCATTGCTAATACTCTATTCACACACATTACAATTGCTTTACTCACTGATACGTGCTTTAATGGCGGATGTATGTCTACCTTTTGAGTGCAGGTGTGGACATGTTCAAGCTGCATTCGGTGACCTGGAGGTGAGGCGGCCCAGTTGAGAGAGCGGAGAACCACGCTGGAAACCGGGGTAAGTATACAGTGTGCTGCTAACAGTACCACAACTTCTACTCTGTGTGTTTCTCTGCACAGGCCCGGTGGACCCAGGATGCGATCTTCCCAGATGTACTTCACTCCGGTGCAGGAACACCACGGACCCTGGGTGCATCCACAGTTGAGGACACGAGCCAGGCCCCGGGCGATGACTTTTCCCCCTCTGGTCTAAGAGATCTCCATCCGGAACCACTTCGCTCCCCTCTGCGAGACGGAATGCAACGCTGTGATCATCGGAGACTCCATCATCCCACACAACCATGCTACGCTAGATGAAGATACAGGTTTAACTCATTCAAAATACGTATGCTTAATGTTACACTGTCAGATATGCAAAGGAAATCCATTGTATCTCTTGCTCTGGCTACTGTGTATAGACCACCAGGACCGTATACAGATTTCCTCTCAGACCTTTTGGTTACAGTTAATAAAGTGCTAATTGTCAGAGATTTTAATGTTCACTTTAATAATACAAATGATGCATTAGGACTTGGGCTTACTGTCCTAATGAACTCTTTTGGAGTCAAGCAAAATGTCACCGGGCACACTCTTCGTTTTAATCATACATTAGATTTAATTATATCGCATGGAATCGATCTTCGTTACTGTCTGGACAGAACCATTGTTTCAGCAACCAAAGATAGATTCGCAAAGAACCTGCCTGATTTTTTTCAACTGCTTTGTGTACCCGAAAATACACATGAACTAGACATGAACTACACATGTAATGACTGGCAACATGGGCACTATTTTCTCTAATACATTAGAAGCTTTTGCCCCCATCAAATTGAAAAAGGAAAAAAATGTACCGTGCGATGGTATAATAGTAATACCCACTCGGTCAAGAAAGAAACTCGTAGTCTTGAGGGCAAATGGAGAAAAACTAACTTGGAAGTTTTTAGAATTGCATGGAAAAACAGTATGTCCAGCTATAGACAAGCCTAAAAACTGTCAGGGGCGAGCATATCCACAAACTCATCGAAAATAACCAAAACAATCCAAGGTTTTTATTTAGCACATTTGCTAGATTAACAAATAACCAGACGCCACCCATTTCAAATATTCCATCAATGTTTAAGAGTAATGACTTTATGAATTTCTTCACTGATAAAATAGATAACATTAGAAATACAATAGTGAATGTAGATTCTACAGCGTCTAATACTTCAGTTACATCCATCGCACCCAAAGATAAACTGCAGTGTTTTACAACTATAGGTAGAGTTGGGTCCGAGTCCACCTTTGTCGAGTACGAGTCAAGACCAAGTCCACAAACATCGAGTCCAAGTCTGAGTCCGAGTCCAAAAGGGGCCGAGTTGGACTCAAGTCCGAGTTCTTAAAGGCCGAGTCCGAGTCGAGTCCGCCCGAGTCCAGAAAGTAATTAAATTAAAAAAAGAGTATAAATTGGTATTGTACATTTTTACATTCTATTAATATTTTAACCTTTCAACCCATTAAACCAATGGCAATATAAAAATGTAATAAAAAAAAATACCACTGTTACATCTAGTCATTGCCATTGAACATTTTTATTTTATGTCAACCGAACTAGTTTCCTATCAAAAAAGTTTTCAAAGGTTTTATTGTATTACAAGTGCATGAAAATACAAATGAACCTATTTTATTATTGTATCACACTATATTGTCCTCCAGTTAAAGATGACATTTCAGTTATTTAATGCCTCTCCCCCACATTTGACAGAGGTAAAGTGCAGCCAATGAGGAGATCCTTAATGATGGCATTATGAATTTCTTGTTGTCTTGGAGAACTTGCATCATAAAGTTGCATTGCTTGTTTGGTCAGTTCTGGTCTTGCAAATCCTGCAATGCTGAGCTGTGCAGCATCTGTTGGTTGCTGCTGCTGTCTTTGGTACTCGGTTGCATCGGTTTTCGGATCACCAGCACACTGAACCGAAAACCGTTTCTTTCGGAGACGTCCGATTTGAGAACCGATGAACTGATGATACTGCGCATGCGTGTAATTTTTTCAAGTATTTTGTTAAACATCGGAAAGTGTGATAAAACTATATAAAATATATATATATATATATATATATATATATATATATATATATACGTTTTTTTTTTTTTAAGATAGGGGCTACATGTTTCTAATCTGTATATTGTAGATTATGTATGGGCCAAAGGGGTTTTCAGGGAAGTTAGACAATAGTTAAGACTCTAAAGACATGTTTAATATGAATAAGGGATGATTTATGAAATATCTGTACTGTATTTATAGTTAATGATGACAGATTCACAAACTGAGTTTGTAGTAAACAGAACATGAACACGAGTAGAGCAGCTGATGATACTGAACTGCAGCACGTGCCGGTGTCCTGACATTTTATCCTACCCTGTCAGATTTTCCTACCCGGGTTTTGAGCGATTCGCGTTCTCGAGTCAAGAACCGGTTGTATCAGTTTTCAGATCATCAGTAAACTGAACCGAAAACGGTTTCTTTCGGACGCGTCCGATTCGAGAACCGAGGAGCTGATGATACTGCGCATTCGTGATTCAGCATGAAGCCGAATGACTCACAGCGCGTCTGAACCGAACTGATTCTTTTGGTGATTGATTCTGAACTGATTTTGTGCTAATGTAATGAGTGCGGGTAAACCGAGGGCTTGAATGAACGGCACTCTGACGAAACGTAAGTTCATTTAATAACAAATAAATCGCAATGGATTATGTATCCGGTGAACTGTTTTTGGTAACACTTTATTTTGATAGTCCACTTTAGACATTCTACTAGCAGTAAGTAACTTTGCAACTACATGTCAACTAGCAGTTAGTAGAGTATTAGCAGACTGTCTGCTTAATATCTTCTAACACTTTCTTTGTCAACTAATTGTCAACTTATACTAAGCCTAAACCTACCCCTAACACTAACCCTAAACCTACCCTAACAGTGTACTCTGAGAGTTAGTAAACTTGTAGTTCCAAATTTCTGAGATTTAGTTGATATGTAGTGGCAAAGTTACTTATAGTCAGTAGAACATCTAAAGTGGACTATCAAAATAAAGTGTAACCCTGTTTTTTTTTTTTCAACCGGTTTATTGAATCAAACCGTCCGAAAGAACCGGTTCGCGGAAAAGAATCGAACTTCCCATCACTAATCCACATTGATATCCAGTGAGTGGTGCGTGTGTTTCGTCTGCAAGCAGGATACTTCTGCCTGCCGGTGTGGTGCAGTAAAATGACAGAAGGGGAGACATTCATTAATTTATCATTTCAATTTTATGCTGGTTTTATTGTTACACGTGACGCGGACTCGACTGTACTCGGAATATTTTCCGAGTCCAAAATGTTCAAGTCCGTGTCAAGTCCGAGTACAAATTCACCCGAGTGCGTGACAAGTCCGAGTTCATTCAAAATTGGACTCGAGTCCGGACTCGAGTCCGAGTCCAAGTTCGAGTACCCCAACTCTAACTATAGGACAGGAAGAGCTAAATAAACTTTTTACTGTATCTAAACCAACAACATGTTTATTAGATCCTGTACACACTAAATTACTGAAAGAGTTGTTACCTTTAGCCGAAGAACTGCTTCTCAATATTATATCGATGTTATCTTTAGGTCACGTCCCAAAATCATTCAAGCTGGTGGTTATTAAGCCTCTTTATTAAGAAACCACAACTAGATCCTAGTAAACTGGCAAATTATAGGCCAATTTCAAATCTTCCATTATGCTTAAAATTTTTTGAAGATTTTGTGTCTGCTTAATTGTGCTCCTTCAAAAAAAAAAAAAAAAAAAAAAAGATCTGTATGAAAAATTTCAGGCTCTAGTTCATGCATTTATGACCTCTAGACTGGACTATAGAGATCGCTAATGTGTCGTCATCATGACGTATTCCCAGTGGTGAACGCAAAGCATTTTGGGAATCTGCGGCACAAACATTAGGCGCCAGACTTCTTTGCATGGAGGGAAGAACACAGTGTTCAAGATGCAGTCTACCCGTTGTGTTATAAACTGCAATAGTCGTTCTCACGATAGAAGTGGCATAAAGCTTAAGAACGGAATATCCTTTTATCGTTTTCCAGCGAGGAAAAATAACAGTACAAGCCATGTTTCAGAGGAGACAAAAAGGCGAGGAATGGCATGGATAGCAGCGGTAAGGAGGCCGAGATTACCTTCGATGACACTACACCACACATGATGGTGTGTTCAAAGCATTTTCACAAAGGTAATTTACAATTACTCTCTGTAAATGTTAAGAATGTCAACTCTACATTTAAAATCAGTTTTAAATGTTGTACATCCAGGCTAACGTTACATTCGTTGCAATTTATTTGGTGACTGTTTGCAGGCAAACCTACCTATGAAATGTTGGAGTGTGATCCAGTTTTGGTTACAGGAATAAATTAGTTTAAAATATATTAAAATAGAAACGTCGTTTTAAATTGTCATAATATTTCACAATAGTACTCTTTTTTTTATCAAATAAATGAAGCCTTGTTGAGCAGAATATGCTTCTTTTAAAAACATTAAAATAATCTTACTGACCCCAAACATTTGAACGGTGGTGTATGTTGCCCCCTGTGTATAGCTAATCTGGATTCCTTAGGAATAGAGGTTGTTATATGACAATTTCTTTATATTGTTATTGTCAGACACTACACCTGCACCTGAGATGGAAGGTCCTGTGAATCCACCCCCATCGCCGGACACTGTCCACGCCGGTCATGAGACTGAGCTGAAGACTTTGCTGGATAATAATTGTGGTTGTGTGCTGTGCTTTGACCAATATGTGTCCAAGTGTTGTTGTGAAGGTGTCATGTTAAATTATACACCATGCTCACATCTAATATGTAAATGTTTTTTTTTCCCCAAAAGATTTTGTAATGTCTCTTCTCACATGTATTTTTTTTAGCCATGTCTGTAATTAAAATACACAAAGATTGAATGAAATTCTGCCTCCTTTATCTGTATTAAGGAAGAATTGTGCAAAATCAGTGTTCTATGGTTGCAAACACAATTACATAACTTATAGTAGTAACAACCAACTTAATTTCAGTTTCTTGACATATTTAACATGTAAATACATTTAGATGAATACATTAACACGTAAATACATTTATATTAATACATTTACATTTATAAAGAGTACATAGAAATGATGAGAAACTGAAAATGTATGAGGTAGGTTGTGGGTGATAAGTCACAGACACATGACTCTTCTCTGGCTGGTGCGCTGCTGAGTCCCACGCAGTCTAAATGGAATCACTGTATAGGAAAGTTCTGATTATTGTAAGCAAACATCAAGCTCTTCAGGCTGTCTGCAAAAGCACCACAACACAGCCTTTTCACGAGCCCTTCTTTTGGGCTGGAGGGTGTTACCTTGACCAGTCGCTCTGCTCGTAAGGATCGAGTCCTTTGATTCTCTTTATTTTCTCATCATATCTCATCTTTGCATTAGGATTTAGTTTTAGGCGATATGGTTCGACAATGTTTTCTCTAGCCCGCTGCATTTTGTAGGATTATATTCTGTTTTTCACGCTAATTTTTCATTATTTCCATGCCAGAACACTAGCCTGCTATGCCAGACCATGTCAACTGGCCAAACATACCCATAATTCTTTGCGTTCCGATGATGTTGCCGCCCAGTTGGTCACATTTTTTAGCGATCTCTATTGTAATGCACTTCTAGGTGGTTGTCCTGCATTCTCAGTATACTCTAAAAAACGCTGGGTTGTTTTTTCAACCCAACTGCTGGGTTGAGGCCGTTGGATAGGACTTTGGGATGTTTTAACCCAAGTTTGGGTTGAAAATAAGTCTCTTTTTTAACCCAGTGGGGCTGGGTTGAGGACGCGGACGTAAAGGAGAGCACACACGTCAGATCAAAATCGTACGTCTCCAGTGCGAGCAGCCGCCATTTTCTCAGCGTGATAGAAGCGAGTGAAAGACCATGGTAAGTAAATATTCAAAATGTAAAGTTATCTTTTATTGTTTACCCGGTTGTATGAAAGGCGGAAGGTTTTATGAAAGGCGAAAACAAAGGAGCTTAATGTTATATATATATATATATATATATATATATATATATATATATATATATATATATATATATATATATATTAAAAAGAACGGACGCAGTTTTCGCCTCAGACACGGAGGTCTTAACTGCCTCATGTAACGTTACTGAATGGAGGATGTACTTTTAATATAACGTCTGTGAATGTATTTTGTCATATTTACATAAGATTTTACATTATCTGTACTTTTTGAGGCGTTAACAGGCGGTTATGGTCACGGTTACGCTCATGTGAATTTGTCTTTTTTCGCGGTTAAACTGAATGTATGTTTGTCTGCCTGTTAACTTCACATTTTGATGCAAAAACAGGGTGATTTTATATGTGTGTGTATATATATAATATGTATGTATATGTTAATATTTTATTGAAACCATTGATGTCCCTCTTTGCAGAACTCAAACTAACTGGAGTTAAGGACACACAAGTCTGCTTGTGTGAGGAGGTGGTTTTCTCAGCTTCTTCTGAAGAGAGGGAAAGATCGTTTATGGCAAGTAAACTTCATAATTTCATGTTATCAGTTGTTGTTGTGTTTTACTAAGAATAAAATAATGTTTGCTTTTGTAGATGTTAAAAGCCAGAGACATGGGAGAGCATCATTCCTTTGAGATTTTATGTAAGTTATTTTTAGAAAATACATTTTTCTGTTGTCTCCTGCCAGTTTACTTCACATTTTGATGCAACAACAGTGTGATTACGTGCTCATTTCATTAAGACCATTGATGTCTGTGTTTTTTATTGCAGAAATCAAACCAACTTTGGAGTTGTCTGATTTGGAGAGTCATTATTCTTGGTCTTCGCTCTTAGAGGTAAGGTTCACACAAAAAATCATTTACTTGCCCTCAAGTCATTCCAAACCTATAAGACTTTTGTCTGTCTTTACAACATAAATTAATATATTTTTAGTTTTCTCATAATATTTGTTAATCCATTTATAGTTTAGATAATCAGTATTTTCAAGCTTCATAAATATAGAGTTATTGTAGAAGTAAATTCTGATATTTATATATGAATACATCTTAAATTATATGATAGCAAACATGTATGTTCAAAATAAAATACTGGTCTCCCAGACCAGCAATGGAGGACACAAAAAGAGAATATTAAATATATTCATATGTTTTCCAAAAAATGAGCAGAGTTTGTATGAGTCTGGAAAAACATGGGGAGAGTAAATTATGAACATTTTAATTATTTGGTGAACTAACACCAAATTATTTGGTGAACTATTGTTTATTCAAACAATATCGCATGTCCTCACACTAGTGCTGCCATTATAGCATTCTGGAGCGCTGTGGTGGACTGAGACATTAAATAACGGCACAAAGTGTTGAAACTTTAAAACCGATTATTTACCTATCCTTACGGATGTGAATACACCTCTTCCTGAAAATGGATAGTTTAATTAAATGTTAAATTTTTTCAAATGTGTTTCTCTTAGGCCACTGATGAAGAGCAGGCGGTGACTGGGATGAATGCTGGTCAGAGAGGAGAATCTTCTTTCCCCTAAACTGATGCAGCGGTGGTTTTAAAGGAGGACGCTGCCCTGGATGATGTAGAAGATGTCAGATGCTGTGCTGATGGGGCTTCTTCATGATTACATCAGTTATGCTAAAGAGATCATGAAAATTGACCGTGATGCATGATCTGTATTCATGGACTATGAAACAAACTGTAAGTGTATAATTTGTTAAAAAAAAAAAAAGTTAAATGCTTTTTCTGTGTTGTTTAGTAGAAGAGTTTACACTCTGTCATTCATACACCTGCTCGCATTCTTTCACACACACACACACACACACACACACATGCGTCTGTAAAATGTTATAATATCAAAGTTAATGTTGTGATTTATTTGTGTACTGTCATGCCAGAATAGTTGGAAAAAACCTAACTAATTGTACATTTATTGTATGTGTTTTTGTATATTTTTATACAATATATACAATTGAACAAAGTCCAATTTGATCTTAAGTTATATTCATCAAATGTTCAATGCTTTGTTTATGAACTCTGTAGCTGTTAATGCCATCCTTTTCTGCATTTCTTCTAACATGTTACTTTTTGACTTTTCTCTTGTTTTTAATAAATATTTTCCTTTTGATAATTATTATTTGTGTTTAAAAGTGATATTTAAAATGAACAACATTTGTAGGTTTAATGCCTAGCTCAATTTGGGTTAATTTTAACATAGAAATGCATTGTTTCCACACATGGCTGCACTCTGCGAGTTTATTTTCTGCCAGCAGGAGGCGCTAAGAGCGGGAGAGGTAGGTTTCTCCGGTAACGGCTGCAGAGCGGTGGTGAGCTCACAAACGCTGCCTTATCAAGCACATGCGAAATGATATCGAACATTTTCTACAGTAGTTTTCCTTCTGAAATACAGTGATAAAAAACACCCGCTCTGGTTTTTGAAACCCTGCAATATAGTCATTTTAAACCATAAAAAAGGCAACCCAGCAGGCTGGGTTAAATATGATAACCAAACTGGTTGGGTTAAAATAACCCAGCACTGGGTTCGTCCCTTTTTGACCCAGCGCTGGGTTGTCAAAATAACCCAAATTGGGTTGTTTTCAACCCAGCAGTTTTTAGAGAGTAAACAAGCTACAGGTACAGTAGTCCAAATTGAGTGGCTAGAGTCCTTACAAGGTCAAGAAAATATGATAATATTACCATATTATATGATAAATTTTACTCACTGCACTGACTACCTGTTAAGTTCCATATCAGCTACAAATTATCATTACTTACCTATAAGGCCCTAAATGGTTTAGCTCCTGTGTACCCAACTAGCCTTCTACCACACTACAATCCATCATGCTCCCTAAGGTCACAAAATGCTGGACTTTTGGTAGTTCCTCTGCACTTAAAGGGTTAGTTCACCCAAATAGCAAAATTATGTCATTAATAACTTACGCTCGTTGTTCCAGACCCGTAAGACCTCAGTTTTTTTTTTGGAACAAAGTTGAAAATATTTCAGATATAGTCCGAGAGCTCTCAGTCTCTCCATTGAAGCTGTCTGAACGGTATACTGTCCATGTCCAGAAAGGAAAAAAAACATAATCAAAGTAGTCTATGTGACATCAGAGGGTCAGTTATAATTTTTTTATGCATCAAAAATACATTTTGGTCCAAAAATAGCAAAAACGGTGACTTTATTCAGCATTGTCTTCTCTTCCCTGTCTGTTGTGAGTGAGAGTTCAAAACAAAGCAGTTTGTGATATCCGGTTCGCGAAAGAATCACTTGATGTAACAGGATCTTTTTGAACCAGTTCACTAAATCAAATTTAATCGTTTTAAACGGTTCGCGTCTCCAATACCTATTAATCCACAAATTACTTAAGCTGTTAACTTTTTTTTTTTTAATGTTGCTTACACTTCGAGTTCAAACAAACCAATATCCTGGACTAATTCATGTACTCAAACAGTAAACTGACTGAACTGCTGTGAAAAGAGAATTGAAGATGAACATCGAGCCGAACCAGATAACGAACAACAGACTGACTCATTTTCGTTATTAATGACATAATTAAGTAATTTGGGTGAAGTTATTAATGTAAGTTAAGTTATTAAGTTATTAATGACATAATTTTGCTATTTGGGTGAACTAACCCTTTAACATTCTAAAATGACAAAATGTACTGCAAGGCATTTTATATCCAGTAGAGGGCGAAATGGTGTAACATACTGACTGTAGGCTATCCAGGCAACTAACAATATATAGTTTATAATTGGCAAAGTGAGGGCTCAAGACAATGCAAGAAAGGATGAAAGCCAGAATCAAAAACGATCCAAGTCTGTTAAAAGTATGGTAGAGGTAAAGCGATTATCTGGCAATATCTGTGAACTACAAGACTATATGTAAACTCTAATGCCATATGCAATTGTAAAATGATAGGATGCGCATACGTCCACCTCGTGTCCACCAAATACAACTTTTTTCTTTTCTTTGAACAATTAAATTTTGGGCTAAATGTGTGTTGTAACGCAAGCATTACTGAACATGTACAGAGTAAAATATCAATAAAAATTGATTAGTTATGCATTACACT
The DNA here is from genome assembly GCF_023724105.1 of Carassius gibelio. Taxonomy (NCBI): domain Eukaryota; kingdom Metazoa; phylum Chordata; class Actinopteri; order Cypriniformes; family Cyprinidae; genus Carassius; species Carassius gibelio. The sequence continues at coordinate 10,859,301 of NC_068375.1, forward strand.
ACTGCGGTAAAGCAAAAAGTAATATGTTACTGTAATTCAATTCAATTCAAGTTTATTTGTATAGCACTTTTTACAATACGAATCGTTACAAAGCAACTTTACAGAAAATTATGTTTCTACAATATTTAGTAGTAGCTTATGGTGTTGTCTGTCAATTTGTGCACGTTTGACATGATTTTTAGAAATAATTTTTTTTTTTTTATAAAAGACGTAGTCAGCTAGACGATGAACATTATTAATATTATTAATTAATAATTGTTATATGATGCAGTCACACTTGTAGCAATATTTGTTAGTTCTGTTTGTTGATTCAGGGTTAGCATTATCTGAGGTCCTCTGAGGGTCAGCATCATCTCTTCTCAGGTGTTCTGGATCCAGACTGGAGCTTGTGTAAATCCTAGTTACCACGGGATGTAAATCCTGTGGCAAAAAATAGAAACAAAATAGAGACATCATTAGCATAGCTGCTGATCCAACAAAGTAAAATTAGTTTAACCCAAGCTAATGAATAAAAATGCACCTTTGATCAGATGCAACTACACTCATAATTTAAAAGATACATTATTCAAATGCTTGGCGAAAGAGATGTGTTTTTAATCTAGATTTAAACAGAGAGAGTGTGTCTGAACCCCGAACATTATCAGGAAGGCTATTCCAGAGTTTGGGAGCCAAATGTGAAAAAGCTCTACCTCCTTTAGTGGACTTTGCTATCCTAGGAACTACCAAAAGTCCAGCGTTTTGTGACCTTAGGGTGCGTGATGGGTTGTAGATTGGTAGAAGGCTACTTAGGTACACAGGAGCTAAACCATTTAGGGCCTTATAGGTAAGTAATGATAATTTGTAACTGATACGGAACTTAACAGGTAGCCAGTGCAGAGACTGTAAAATTGGGGTAATATGATCATATTTTCTTGACCTGGTAAGGACTCTAGCTGCTGCATTTTGGACTACCTGTAGCTTGTTTATTGACGAAGCAGGACAACCACCTAGAAGTGCATTACAATAGTCCAGTCTAGAGGTCATAAATGCATGAACTAGCTTTTCTTGATCAGAAACAGATAACATGTTTCGTAGCTTGGCAATATTTCTAAGATGGAAGAATGCAGTTTTTGTAACATTGGAAATATGATTTTCAAAAGACAAATTGCTGTCTAATATGACACCCAGATTTCTGACTGTAGAGGAAGTAACAGTACATCCGTCTAATTGCAAATTGTAATCTACAAGATTCTGTGTAGTGTTTTTTGGTCCAATAATTAATATCTCTGTCTTATCCGAATTTAAATGGAGAAAATTATTTGTCATCCAATCTTTTACATTTTTAACACACTCTGTTAGCTTAGATAATTGAGAAGTTACATCTGGTCTCGTTGAGATATATAGCTGAGTATCATCAGCATAACAGTGGAAGCTAATTCTGTATTTTCTAATAATATTACCAAGGGGCAACATGTATATTGAAAATAGAAGGGGACCTAGGACGGATCCTTGTGGCACTCCATATTTTACTGATGATAATTGAGATAACATCCCATTTAAGTAAACAAAATGGTAGCGATCGGACAGGTAGGATCTAAACAATCTTAGAGCCTGCCCTTGAATACCTGTATAGTTTTGTAATCTATCTATGAGTATGTCATGATCTATGGTGTCGAACGCAGCACTAAGATCAAGTAAGACTAGAAATGAGATGCAGCCTTGATCTGACGCAAGGAGCAGGTCATTTTAACAAGTGCAGTTTCTGTGCTATGGTGGGGCCTGAAACCTGACTGAAATTCTTCATACAAATCATTTTTATGCAGGAAGGTGCTCAATTGAGCAGACACAACTTTTTCTAAAATTTTTGACATAAATGGAAGATTTGAAATAGGCCTATAATTTGCCAGTACACAAGGATCTAGTTTTGGTTTCTTAATAAGAGGCTTGATAACCGCCAGCTTGAATGGTTTTGGGACATGACCTAAAGATAACGACGAGTTAATGATATTGAGAAGCGGTTCTTCGGCTACAGGTAACAACTCTTTCAGTAATTTAGTGGGTACAGGATCTAATAAACATGTTAGATACAGTGATAAGTTTATTTAGCTCTTCCTGTCCTATGGTTGTAAAGCACTGCAGTTTATCTTTGGGTGCGATGGATGAAACTGAAGTGTTAGACGCTGTAGAATCTACATTCGCTACTGTATTTCTAATGTTATCTATTTTATCAGTGAAGAAATTCATAAAGTCATTACTATTTAACGTTGGTGGAATATTTGAATCAGGTGGTGTCTGGTAATTTGTTAATTTAGCCACTGTGCTAAATAAAAACCTTGTATTGTTTTGGTTATTTTCAATGAGTTTGTGTATATGCTCTGCCCTAGCAGTTTTTAGAGCCTGTCTATAGCTGGACATACTGTTTTTCCATGCAATTCTAAAAACTTCCAAGTTAGTTTTTCTCCATTTGCGTTCAAGACTATGAGTTTCTATCTTGAGAGAGTGAGTATTACTGTTATACCATGGCACAGTACGTTTTTCTCTAACCTTTTTCCATTTGATGGGGGCAACATTTTCTAATGTATTAGAGAAAATAGTGCCCATGTTGTCAGTCATTTCGTCTAATTCATGTGTATTTTTGGGTACAAATAGCAGTTGAGATAGATAAGGCAGGTTATTTGCGAATCTTTCTTTGGTGGCTGGAACAATAGTTCTACCCAGACGGTAATGCTGAGACATATAGTTAATGTTTCTTCCCCAGCCACCGATCAGGAGAGAAGCAATCGGTTTGAGGAAACCCGCCTGGTCGTGTTTCGCGGGACCAGGGGAGGTCGCCGAGGAGGGAGTGGGCGAGAGGAGGCTCAGCATTGGTCTCCACCATGGCCCCCCTTCGACTCTGGGCTCATGTGGGAGGGATAAGAGCCGCCGTCTCACCATGGCGGATGGAGAAAGCCAGCGCCACTGCCCATGATGGCCACAGGTCCAGTGCCACTGCACAAGATGGCCGCCACCCCAGCGCCACGAGGCAAGATGGAAGCCAGCCCCGCGCCAAAGCACAAGATGGCTGCCAACCCAGCACCGCTGCAGTGCATGGCCACCAACACCGCACCACGAGGCAAGATAGAAGCCAGCCTCACACCACAGTACAAGATGGCCGCCAGCTCAGCGCCACGAGGCAACATGGCCACCAACTCAGCACCACAAAGCAAGATGGCCGCCAGGCCAGCGCCACAGCACAAGATAGATGCCAACCCAGCTCCATGAGGCAATATGGACGCCAGCTCAGTGCCAACGCCCAAGATGGCCGCTGACTCATTCTTGGATTATTTCTCCACGCTGTCAAAGATCCTAGAAATTCCCAAGACTGTTCACGTCACGGCTGCTGAGCCAGCGCCACAACCCAAGATGGCCGCCCATCCAGCTCCACCGCACAAGATGGCTGCCAGCCCAGTGCCACAGCGCAAGATGGCCACTCACCCAGTGCCAATGCCCAAGTTGGCCACCGGTCATGGCCCAAGATGGCTGCTTGCCCAATGCCGCTGCACAGGATGACAGTCACAGCTGACCCTCTGGAGTCGAGTCAGGTTCCAGTGGACCCTCCTGAGTTGAGTCAGGTTCCAGTGGACCCTCCAGAGTCGAGTCAGGTTCCAGTGGACCCTCCAGAGTCGAGTCAGGTTCCTGTTGACCCCCCAGAGTCGAGTCAGGTTCCAGTTAACCCACCGTTTTTCTTTTCTGGTCCTCCATCCCTCCCCCTGAGCCGCCACCTGTCCGCCTCCCTCCTGGTCTCTGTTTTGTGTCTTGTCGTGGGAGCTGCTCCGTAGAGGGGGGGTACTGTCTGGGTTGTGTTCCCTGGTTTTCCACTAGATGTCCTCCTTTCCCACGGTGTCTGTCACTTTATGAACTGTCTGTACCCTTATTTGGTCACCTTCCTCCTTGTTTGGGTTAATTGATTATTCCCCACCTGTCTCCAGTTCCCTCATTACCTTCTTTAACGGAAACAGGTCCATTTAGCTCAAAGGGAATCATTTAATAATTTTAAGGGAATTTGAACAGAATCACTGTTTCACGGCTCATCACGAGACGCCCTGCCATTCACTGAACAAGCCGTTTAACATCAAATCTGCGCTGGATATTGATATCCAAAGTATAGTGAAAACACTATAAATTAGCACAGTAACAAGATCGGCAGTTTAAGACATTAACTTGTAAGCACAAAACACAAGATACTTCTCTTTTCAATATGAATAAGGCTTTATAAGATAAATCTAAGACATATAAACTAATCTAACACATAAACGCACGCACTCAAACATTCACACAAGTTGCAGGAAGATCAAAAGTTAGGGAAAGATGAGTTTAAGAGAATGGAAATATGGAATCCCAAGTTTACAGCAATACGTTAAATTGCATAGACATGAACAACCATCAACCACGTAATTAGCCTTCGCATTGAGTTCCTCAATGAGGTTAAAATTATATTCGATACACCAGTAAAGGTCACAGTCTGGAGGTAAAGTTACTTGCGTCTCCTGTGAAAAAGGAGTCCCGTTGAAAGGGCTATCCCGAGGTCGTTGATTGGCTGGAAGTTCAGTAGTCGCTAAAGTGACGTCTTGGGGAGCTCGTGGTTGGACGTTGGCTGAAGATGGAGTTGTGTGGGCTGGTTGAAGTTGAACGCGCAGACGAGGTCGACGTTACAAAACTTAACTCAGAACACGAAACTCTCAAATGGAAAAGAAAATAAATAAAGTTTGACGAGACTAAGGTGATGTTTCTTCTCATCGTGGCTAAGTAGCAGCAGGCAGGCATGCTGGAATCGCGCTCAAAGAACAGTGATGACTAAACAGCATGGCTAGAAGCTACAAGCTAGCAGAAGCATAGCTAGAGACTAGAAAGCCACGTGACGAATAGCAGCAGCATTGCTAGAGATTAAAAGCCAGATTTTATGGTGTCCTAAGTATTTAAACTGGCCTGTTGGCCACACCTCAAATGTTGTCTTGACCAGTCAGATATTGTCTTGGCTCGGGGGTATCATAAATCATATGTTTATCTTACCATGCTTTGGTCCGAATTTTCCTGCTCTGGCAGGGTCTAATTTTGGACACGATTCCTATAACACGAATATGATACATGGGACAAATAAATTATTGTCTGTGCTAATTCAAGCAAGCAAATTCGATCACACACATACCAAACATAATTATGAATCGTTAAGCTATGCCATAGTTATTAAAAAAAAACATACACAATAAGTGATTATAACATGATAGTCAAATGTGTGGGTTACACATAAATGAATATGGAGTGAAGCAATGGACTGATTCATGTATAAGTCTTTTTGAGTTCATTCTGGTCCATATATATGTACAAAAAGCAGTTTCTTTGTCATTCTCTGACATAGGGATGTTCTGTGAAGAGGTTCAAAGCCCCTTCCCCCCCTTAGGAATTTCAGTCTGGTTCTGCTAGGTGGGGGGAAGTCAATGGAAGTGTTTAACTCGATCTCATGGGTTTACATGTGATGTCCAGCATTGCATTTCCATTACGAACAACATATGACACCAAATTTCTCTTCTTCGAATTGAAATTGTAAATTATTGTTCTAGTGGTGTTAATGTTGAAAGCTGTTGTGTTAACAAGTTGGTTGCTCATCTTGCTTGGGACATGTGGCACAGAATGTTTTATGACTTCCTGAGGAATTTGCAGAGATGGGACCAAGTCACACATGTGCAGGTCTCAAGTAAGTCTCAAGTCTTAACCTTCAAGTCTCAAGTAAGTCCCAAGTATTTTTTTCTTGGGCAAGTCAAGTCAAGTCACAAGCTGTGTCAAGTCAAGTCAAGTCCAAGTCAAGTCAAGTCACCTTATTATTGTAATTTTACCTGCAGAATCTGATCTTAATAAAGTTAAAAGACAAGATATAAGTAACTGTCAGTAAATTAAAATAATTTGGATTTGCATTGTAATTTTCTCATGTTCAGTAAAATACATCATGCAAAATTGTAACTTCATAAAATTATTTATTTTTCACTTCTGCCAACAGTTTGAAATGTTTTACATTTTCAACATTGAGTCCATAAAACAAATAACAGTTAACATCCAACAGACTCCTCTCTGAACAACATACAACATTAAACTTTGTTACATTTCTCCTTCCTCTCTCTCTCTGTCTCTCTCTCTATCTCACACACACACACACACACACTCTCTCTCTCTCTCTCAGAGTATATCCATAAGTCATTACCTCTATTACAAGGTATTGCACTTGCAAAATATAAGATTCGAGAGAGTCTTGTCGAGCACGATGTGGCCTATCCTACCATGTATGCGCCACCGGTATGCTCGCTCATAATGGAAGCAACTCGTTTTTTCCAGGCGCATCCGCATTGCATCGAGTCAGAATGCCGCAAGCGCACCACAGGTCATGTGACAATAACTAAACAATCAGCATCATCCTTTCCCTTAACAACGTTGAAAGCTCAGCCAAGATGAAGGAACAGCTGATCATAGCTGTTTATGGATTGCCATTTTGAAATAAATTTAGTAGCAGAGCTACTGCAAGCGATTTTTAGTGCTGCAAATCAATTTATCCTTTGCTGAAAGTTGAAAAAACATCTTCAAGGAGAGAGCGCGTCATGGTTGCTTAGCAACGGCAGACGCCTCAGGGGCGCAACTGCCCAAGCACTTTGGAAAGGAGGAGATAGCGGCGCGACTAGCGTTTTCCACGCGTTTTTAGGTGCAAATTATTGACTACAAAAGCGATGACCCTCGGTCCCCCTCAAGCTGAGATGTTGATGTGATGTGATATATCTGATCTAAGTGGGCGTGGTGTGCGTAAGGTAGAGAGGGCATGACTGATAGTGTCCTGATCCAGTCATGACAATGCTATTCTCAGCCTGCTCCAGATGAGTAATCAATTTTATTTAAAAAAATTATTTATATATTTTATATTTTATATTCAAACTGAAATTGTAATATTAAGTACACTGTACACTGTAAATTATCTGTGTATATTTACATGCAATGCAAGTTGTTCAACAATAAAAGTTAAACTATGGGACTATGGGAAAAATTACATGGATACAAGTCATATATTTTATATTAAATATTATCATATTAGTTTTACATCCAGAAATGCAAGTGATCTGAACCCACCCCCCACATTATCCAGTTAAAGAATACAATTTTATTTAAAATGAAATAATGCAAGAAGGACTGCCTTCAAGCCATATGTGCTTAAGAACTATAGAGTGAGGAAACAATGACATCACTTTCTATGCAGGTCGGCTGTTAGCCACACACCTTGTTCACTCGACAAAAAGACTAGGATTTTTCCATAGGCTTTCGGATTATCTGAAAAAATAAGCACTGTGTTCAGCCATAATTCATGATTTTTACACATTATGTCCATCAAGATAATCTTCACAAAATAATGTAACTTTGATTAATCTTGAAGCCTAAATAAAAGTTAAACTTAAGCTATAAACTAACTACTGTTACAAACACGCCAGGTTCCACCTCCACACAATCACAGCGCACACCCTCACCTGAGTACTAAACTCTGAGTACTACTCACTCTGTCTTCTCTCCACCAGTAAGCTGGTGAGTGGTGGGCGTTCTGGCGCAATATGGCTGCCGTCGCATCATCCAGGTGGATGCTGCACACTGGTGGTGGATGAGGAGATACCCCCTGACTATGAAAGCGCATTGAGTGCCTAGAAAAGCGCTATATACATGTAATTAATTATTATTATTATTATTATTATTATTAAACCATCACCACCTGATCCTCATCAACAGTCATCCACCACAGCACTATAAAAGCCACACACACGCACCCAGTCATTGTCCGGTCATGTTCGCGACAAGTTCATTCATGTGCGCTAACTATAAGGACTAACTCCTCTTTACCTTCTCTCCAAGGATAAACTCAGAAGACTCCTCTTCCATCTTCTCTCTAAGGATAAGTCCCGAAGACTCCTCTAAGCCCCAACGGTGCGTGTGTGTGGTCACTACCTTCCCGGAACGGATCCTAACACCCATCCACTCCTCACTACCTGCTCCTCTGCTTGTGTCTATAAATAAACACCTACTTCATCTGTTCTCCTCTGTCTCTGAGTGATCCGTAACAGATGACCGGACCTGCACCAAGAGATGCAAGCATGAGCCTCACGGACTCCTTCCAGGAATTAGTTGATGCACTCCGTCGGACACTCATGTCAGCACCCGCATCCCCACCACCAGCGCGCACTTCCGCTGATCCCGTCATCCCTCCTTCACCTGCCTGCACACCAGTTCCATGGCCCGGCCAGCGCCCTACTCTGGTTCGGCGGAGAAATGCAGCGGTTTCCTGCTTCAGTGTTCACTGGTCCTGGAGATACAACCGCTTCATATTCTAGCTTTGTCGAACATTTCCGGGAAGTTTTCGGCAAACCTGCCTGGGACTCCTCGATAGGTGAGAGACTATACAATTTGAAACAAGGGAAAATGTCTGTCAATGATTATGCCTTTCAGTTCAGAACTCTGGCGGCCTCCAGTGGGTGGAATGAACAGGCCCTGCTCCCTACCTATCGTCAAGGACTGGAACCCGGAGTGTGGTTGCATCTCGCTGCATACGAGGATACCATCGGCCTCGAGCGATTCATCCAGCTGTCCATCCGCTTCGCCACTCGTATGCAGTCATGCTTAGAAGAGCACCAGGGCCAGGCGCATTCCTCCACACCGCTCTGCCGACCAGAGAACGTCAGCTCCCCAGAACCAGCCAACGAACCCATGCTCGTGGACTCATACCGCCTCACTATGGAGGAGCGTCAAAGACGGCTGGCCCAGAATCTTTGTCTGTACTGTGCACCCCGTTTGTCCTCCTCGTCCCATGGTGAGTGCCATTCTTCCTTCACGACACCAAATGAAACCACTCACCACTGTTGTGACACTTACTGCGGCTGATGTGTCTCTTCCAGTTTCCGCCCTCCTCAATTTCTGGGTCAGCTGGCAACTTCATCTCCGGTGCCCTCTGCCGTCAGCTCAGGCTCCCAACCACGGCCACGCCGGCCGCTTACCAGATCCACACAATCACCGGCAGGCCGTTGAGCAAGAAGTATGTACACCACTGCATGGGCCCTATCTCCCTTCAGACATGACTCCTTCACCACGAGGATATCCATCTGCTGGTTCTGGAGGATTCCACCGCTGACGTCATCCTAGGGTGCCCATGGTTGGAGCAGCATTTCCCAGTGATCTCCTGGAAGACAGGAGAAATCCTGAAGTGGGGCGAAGCCTGCTTTCAATCATGTATCTCCGGCTGTCCTGTCCCAGTGGAACGTCCCCCCCAATCACTACCAGTCTACTCCAACTCCATTGAAAGCCCGGTCGAGAACCAGTCCATCTCCATACCCCAGTGTTACGCCCCCTTGAGTGATGTCTTCTGCCCGAAGCGGGCCTCCAAGCTGCCTTCAACCCGGCCGTGGGACTGTGTAATAGATCTGCTGCCGGGTGAACCAGTGCCTAAGGGACGGATCTATCCCCTATCCGTTCCGGAGGAGAAGGCCATGGAGGATTACATCAGGGAGGCGCTGGCTCAAGGATACATCCGCCCATCTATCTCCCCTGCTGCTTCCAGTTTCTTCTTCGTGGCCAAGAAGGATTGCGGGTTATGGTCATGTATCGATTATAGAGCCCTTAACAAGATAACTCAGAAGTTCCGATATCCTCTTTTCCCTCGTCCCAGAGGCCCTTGAACATCTCCGTGGTGCCACTGTGTTTACCAAGTTGGACCTCCGCAGCGCGTATAACCTCATCCGGATACGTAAGGGGGACGAGTGGAAGACCGCCTTCATCACCCCTACTGGTCACTATGAGTATTGCGTTATGCCGTATGGGCTTGTAAACGCCCCCTCCGTATTCCAGGACTTCATTCATGAGGTGCTCCGGGATTTCCTCCATCAGTTCGTCCTAGTCTATATCGATGACATCTTGATATACTCCCGGAGCCAGGCAGAACATCAACGCCACGTTGCGGAGGTCCTGCAACGCCTGAGGGACTACCAGCTCTACCTGAAAGCGGAGAAATGTTCATTCCATCAACCCTCAGTGCAGTTCCTTGGATATACCATCAACCGCAGTGGCATCCAGATGGACGAGGGGAAGGTAAGCGCCGTCGGGACTGGCCCATTCCTACCACCATAAAGGAACTGCAGCAATTCCTTGGCTTCGCCAACTTTTATCGACGATTCATTCAGAATTTTAGTACTATCACCAGTCTTCTAACCAACCTCCTCCTTCGTCAGAAGCCCAAGTCCCTGGCATGGACTCCTGCCGCCACCGAAGCCTTCCAGGCCTTGAAGCTGGCCTTCACGACCGCCCCACTCCTTGTGCATCCAAACCCAGAGTTACCCTTTGTTGTGGAAGTGGACGCCTCTACCACCGGAGTGGGAGCGGTCCTATCCCAGCAGCAGGGGACGCCCAGCCACCTCCATCCATGCGCCTTCTTCTCCAGGAAACTCAACCCCGTGGAGGTAAATTATGACATCGGGAATAGGGAGCTACTTGCCATCAAGCTTGCCCTGGAGGAGCGGAGACATTGGCTGGAGGAAGCCAAACATCGTTTTCAAGTGCTCACAGACCACAAAAATCTGGAATACCTTAGAGCAGCCAAGAGACTCAATCCCAGACAAGCCTGCTGGGCGCTATTCTTCATCCGCTTCCAGTTTTCCATTACCTACCACCCTGGGGCTAAGAACGTAAAGGCCGATGCTCTGTCCAGATGTTATGCACCTGAAGAAAAGTTGGAGAATCCCGAACCCATCCTCCCAGACAAGGTCATAGTCGCCCCTATCACCTGGTCAGCAGAGACTCTACCTCCAGCCGAAGCTCCCAACAACACCCCGCCGGGTTGCCCACCAGGACACCAATACATACCTAGGACACAGCGCACTCCACTCATCCACTCCACCCATACATCACTTGGCACTGGTCACCGTCTCGTTGCTACGGTAACGCTTCTGGTGGCCCAACATGGCTTCGGATGTCAGAAGGTACGTGAGTGGATGTACAAGCTGCGCCATGTCCAAAAGTCCTCGCCATCTACCATCTGGCAAACTCCATCCTCTGCCCGTTCCCAACCGCCCGTGGTCACACCTAGGGGTGGATTTCATAACGGACCTTCCACCCTCTGACAGCAACACATGTATTCTGATAATTCTGGATAGATTTTCTAAAGCTTGTCGTCTTCTTCCTCTGAAGGGTCTCCCCACTGCCATGGAAACGGCAGAACAGATGTTTAACCATGTCTTCAGGAACTTCGCCATACCAGAGGACATTGTGTCGGATCGGGGCCTCCAGTTCATCTCCCGAGTATGGAGAGCGTTTCACTCCCTCCTAGGTGTGGCCATCAGCCTGTCCTCCGGCTACCACCCACAGTCCAACAGGCAGACGGAAAGAAAGGTCCAGGAGATCGGACGCTTCCTCCGTACCTTCTGTCATGGCCACCAGAACTCCTGGAACCAATTCCTGGGGTGGGCCGAGTACGCACAGAACTCCCTCCGTCAACCCACCACCGGACTCACACCCTTCCAGTGCGTACTTGGCTACCAACCACCTCTATTCCCCTGGTCTGGAGAGCCCTCTGATGTTCCCGCGGTCGACTACTGGTTCCGGGAGAGCGAGAGGGTCTGGGACGCGGCCCATCACGAACTGCAACGGGCGCTCCGCCAACGCAGGACGGCAGCCGACCTTCGCCGTTTCGAGGCCCCCCAGTATCAACCCGGTCAGAAGGTCTGGCTGTCTACCCGGGACATCCACCTGCGTCTACCTTGCCGCAAGCTCAGTCCCAGATTCATTGGCCCATTCACAATCACCCAGCTGATCAATCCGGTCACCTACAAACTTCAACTTCCCCCTGAGTACCGGATTCACCCCACTTTCCATGTCTCACTCCTAAAACCTCACCATCCTTCTGTCCTTCCCTCCACAGAACCTGGCGAGACGGAAGCCCCCCCTCCTCTCCTCCTAGATGACGGCGCAGCCTACTCGGTCAAGGACATTCTGGACTCCCGGGAGCCGTGGTGGGCAGCTGGAATACTTAGTGGACTGGGAAGGATACGGTCCAGAGGAACGTTCCTGGGTCCCACGCAACGACATCTTGGATCCCACCTTGCTGGATACCTTCCACTCCAGACACCCCAACCGACCTGCTCCCAGGGGAAGAGGACGCCCACCACGTCGTCTGGGTCCCCGGCCCTCAGGAGCGGGCCCTGGGGAGGGGGGTACTGTTACAAACACGCCAGGTTCCACCTCCACACAATCACAGCGCACACCCTCACCTGAGTACTAAACCATCACCACCTGATCCTCATCACCATTCATCCACCACAGCACTATAAAAGCCACACACACGCACCCAGTCATTGTCCGGTCACGTTCACAACAAGATCATTCATGTGCGCTAACTATAAGGACTAACTCCTCTTTACCTTCTCTCCAAGGATAAACTCTGAAGACTCCTCTTCGATCTTCTCTCTAAGGATAACTCCCGAAGACTCCTCTAGGCCCCAACGGTGCATGTGTGTGGTCACTACCTTCCCGGCACGGATCCCAACACCCATCCACTCCTCACTACCTGCTGCTTTGCTTGTGTCTATAAATAAACACTTACTTCATCTGTTACTCCTCTGTCTCCGAGTGATCCATAACAACTACAGCACGGTCGCTCGCCTTCATCACAACCACCATGCTTTCCACAACTTTTTCACTTATTTTTTATGTGACCAGTGAAAATGATTTACTCTGTATATGAATTTTAATCCACGCTGCATGAACCTTTTCATACTGGAATAAATACAAAATTAGAGCCAAACTAAAACTGAAATGAGACATTAATAATAAATAATATAGTGAATAAATGTAATAAGAATAGCTAAAGGACATATGAAGGCACGTATTTCGGCACATTTCGAAATAAGGTGGATTAAAAGTCAATAAATCCTTGATTAAAATAAATATTTTAATTAAAAATGTGTCTCCACCTACTATTCAATAGTGAATTTAATCTATTAAATAACAGCAGAGTGAGTTTTTGGATATGGTAATTTTAGTGAATAAAGTACCACATTTCAGCTTTGTTAGGATGAGCACACAAAATGTTATTTTATCCTTGCTTCTAGAAAAATCCTCATATGCTTTCTAAGAGCTTTACGTGGGGGTAAACATTTATATGTAACGTGCCTTTAAGCATATGCATCGTTAAAGTTTCACTTTCACCGTGACTAAGCTGGTAAATGTGGTGTTTACATATAATTGTAATATGAGTTTACCTCTTAATGAGCATCTTCCATCTGAAGACTTCCATCTGAAGACATTTTGGGGCATAACAAAAAAACATTACCGACCAACTATATAAAATGCGGGAGACTATTAATTGGTTATTCTATAATGAATTGTACAAAAAATTTTACTACAACTGGAAAATACTATTAATTGATTAACTGTTCAGCATAATGACGTTTGATGTCTCCAACGGCGCAATGTAGTCCCATTTAGCAACCAACTTTTTAAAGAAACGTGTCAGTTAAAAAAAGAATACTACATCAGCAGCCGTTTATGAACACTGTTTATTCATATTAAACATTTAAGCTGAACGTTTATAAACTTATGATATACACTACAGTCTATATGCTCACAGCGTCCCAAACGCAAATAATTTGTATATTTATTTATTTATATTTACATTTTTGTTGTCTATATGGGATTTCGGTATGGAGGTAAAGATTACGATTATAATATTTTTGGTAGAATTATATTACATTGTGAGTGTATATTAGCACCTTGTGGAAACCACACCCACCTAGCTTGACGGCTGTGACATCAGTGGCCATCCACCATAATGGACATCTTTCTTCAGGTGTCCGCAAGTTTAGCGGATGTTCTGCAAACTTCCATTGATGTTTCGCACAGGCTTAGCCCTAAATTGGGCAATGCATGCCCTCGAACAATAATTGTGATTAAGCATGATCATGTTTGGGCTGACACAAAAAAAATCTAGTGCGCAAACTCAAAATTAGGATAACAGAATACCTGACTCAGAGAACCAAGGAAGCCTGGAACAAACTGTGGCCGTTTGTGAAGAAAGAGGGTTGGTGAGCTGGTTTCAAGGGTCCCTTTGCAATCGTTGATGGAAAGATGTGTGTGGATGATAACTGACTTCTAATAGACATTAGAGATTAAGGGCCCCTTATGCCAGTTATGGATATTGCCATTTTCACTGCGAAAAACCTTGTATTACATTTCATATTCTTTGTTAATAGTGTAGCGATTAAAAGCTTTTTTTTTCTTTCTTGTTCTCTTCTTGTTCTTATGTCATTTAAACTTGTTTTTCTTTTAATGTATGGGGTATTCGTGATTTATCTAAATGTGAAGCTTTATTTCTATTTTGTATGTCACAGAAAATAGATTTTTCTTCAAGAAACACATTCTTCTTTCTTTCAACTTTTTGGCATGATCAATGGGGAGATAATATTTTATTTTGTTATGGGACTAACCACTTTGCTGAGGTTTTGATTTTGTTTGATCGTAATTTTAGCGGTTCTATTCAGTCCATTTCTTCTTCTGAGAGCAGATGGATTATTGTTGTCATTCTTTTGGATGATTTCTTATTTATCTTGGGCAATGTTTATGGTTTTAACAATCATAGTAATACCATTGTTATGGTTTTTGTAATGTCCTTTCTCTATTGGATGCTTATAGGTTTATATGCATGCTGATACTTGTTCATTTTCTTGGTTTAGAGCAGATCTCTTAAGAAAATCTCATTTAGATTATTGGCTTATATCTGATTTCATGCCTCCTTTTATTAAATCTAGTTTTATTTGTCCTGCTTCTCTAACAGATCATGCTTTATTGATCTTATTTTATCTGATTCTGGTGCTAGTAGTCATAGAAACCCTGGATACTGGAAACTAAATTGTTCCTTACTAGGACTTTCCTTACTTAATTGTTCCTTACTAGATGGATTTGTCATTTGAAGAGTTGGATGTTATTATTCTTAAATCTACCCTCTTAAAATTAATTTTGTAGTTGTCTATTGACCCCCAGGACCACTGGGTAACTTTTTGGATGATTAGATGTGTTGCTCTCAACCTTTCCTGAGGATGATACACCCCTAGTTATGCTTGTAGATTTCAACATCCACCTAGATAAACCTCTGTATGCTGATTTCCACACTCTGCTTGCCTCTTTTGATCACAACCGAGTGTCAACTACTGCTACTCACTGATCATGTTCTGGTTACTCCACTGTACAGGTCGGATCACTTCCTCCTCACTCTTAACCTCAACATGGTCCCTGACGCATCACTTACCCCTCCACATGTCATCTTTTGATGTAACCTACGCACACTTTCACCCTCCCGGCTATCTGCAATGGTTTCATCGCGCCGTGAAGCGGCAGTTTCGGCGTCTGGTCTATTTTTTGCGCAAGGCGCGAGCGATCCGCGTCAATTCCGGGGAGGAAGTCACTGTCTGTCTGAGCAGAAGCGCTTGTTGACCGCCGCAGAGAATATGCTTCTGGTGCGAACAGGCAGGCACCTAACACTAGCTTGCTCTATTCTTTTTTTTATTCTTAATATTCATTATATTATTTAAAAGCCCATGCTACGTGTACTGTGTTAACCTAACTGAGAATTGTTATAGCACTTATATCATTGCTCTTTTTGTTGTTTTTGATTGCTTCCACTGTCCTTATTTGTAAGTCGCTTTGGGTAAAAGCGTCTGCTAAATGAGTAAATGCAAATGTAAATGTATGTAAAAGTCCAGGTCCAGATAGACTGCCTTTTAAATTCTACAGGACCTTTTGGCTAGACATAAAAAGTTTATTTTAGAATTGGCAAATTGACAAAGCCTCTGCCAAGTCTGTACCATAGCATCCAGTCCCAGAGGAGCTGGATGAACTAGAAAGAACCAGAGGTGACCTTATGATGTTTCCTAAATCGCAAATAGATCCACCTCGGCCTTTTGTCAAAAAACTCTCCATATTTGCTCCACAACCTCGGGGTGAAGAAACCACTCCCCAGGCCTCGGCCCCTGTCTTGACAGGACATCTGCTCCTACATTAGGATTTCCAGGAATATATACTGCTCTGGGTGAGAGGAGTTTGTCCTGGGCCCACATGAGGATCTGGTGTGCCAACTTATAAAAGGGTCGTGAACGTAGACCTCCCTGGTGGTTAATATAAAAAACTACTGATGTGTTGTCGGTGCACACCAACACATGGTGACCTCTACGGTCTTGGAGGATTTAATTTAATGTCTGAAGCACAGCCAGTATATCTATACAATTGATATGCCATGTTAGATGTCGATCACTCCACATACCACAGGCAGGGTGGCTATTCATGACTGCACCCCAGCCGGTGAGGAAAACGTCTGTCGCTATCGTTACCGATGACAAGGAGCTCCCAGTTCCAGGCCCTGATTGAAGAACCAAGGTTACTTCCACATGTCTAAGACATGGAGGCATCATCGTGTGACCTTGATAGCTCGAAGTGGATTCCCCCTCGGGGAAAATCCCTTGGTCTTGAGCCACCACCGTAGGGGTCTCATGTACAGCAGGCCAATTGATATCGCATTGGATGCAACTGCCCTCAGACCCAACGGTCTCTGAAACTGTTTGACGGTGAGTGGCTGGCCTTCTATGACTCTCTTGACTGCATCTTGATCAAATCCTACACTACACCTAGATAGGTGCTTCTCTGAACTGGAGAAAGTACACTTTTCTTGGCGTTCAGTCTTAAACCCAGCTCCCCTGTGTGGGCAAGAACATCATCTCGATGTCAAACTGATGTCTCATTGAGCTAAAATCAACCAATCGTTGAAACAGTTTAGCATGCAGAGTCGTAGTGGAGCCATTTGAGTAGCATCCACGCACTTCATAAATTCACTGGGTGAGAGTACACGGCCAGACAGAAGTACTCAGTATTGGTACACTGTTCCCAGCAACCAATCTGTTTTAGAGACCCACATGGGGGCAGCGAGCCTGTCAGCTCCGTTACGCTCTGGGTGGAAGAAACTGAGAGCCCCGCCAGCTGGAAGCCGCTGCGCCCTGGATCTCTGGCAGGATTAGTAGATTGATTTCCCGAGGGCATTGAGGAGAAACCGTGTAATGCATGTAAACAGCGCTCTAACCCAGTAGGGGCAACCCTCTGCAGTCCTGACCAACACAAATCAGGACTCCTTGCCTGAAGTACGGCCCTCAGATCCGGCTTATTCCCTAGCCCAAAGCATTGCTTCGGCCACTGGTCTCAATGCGGGGGAGCACAGGCGGCAATGCTCTGTTGCTGTGCATCCCTGTGCGAGGAGCCCGTACGCAGAGGGGGCTGCTCCCGCCCAGCAGCCCCTGGAGCTAGAGAGGAGCAAAGGAGGAACTTTTTTATGGGCCTCCTGGTACCTGCCGAAGACTGAATTGACAGCGTCACCGAACAGGCCAGAAGGCACAAGCGGGGCATCGAGGAGGAAGGCCTTGTCTCTATCCTTTATGTCGGACAAGGTCAACCAGACATGTCTCTTCACTGCCACCAAGGAGATTGCCCGTGCCATTATGCGGTCCGTGGCAGGGTATTGCCCTGTAACTGGGTATTGCCCTGTGGGTATTGCCCTGTAACTGCGCTCACTCAGCCCTGCCACATTTCCATAATTATCAGAAGCAGGGATGAAGAGGTGAGCCGAGAATGTCTTAGCCCACGACCTCGACACCTCGGGGTGGAGGTCCAGAAAAAATGGCAGGCTCCGGCATGAAGGTGGTGGCCTGAACCGCAGGAAGCGTTAATCCAACTTGCTTCGCTGTGGCTCATTTTGACTGTCGACGGGCCAAATGATATTTAACCAGGCTACCGCACAAGTCCCCACCTCCACTAGCTCCTCATACAGGGGTGCAAGACCTCATCTACGCTCTCCATGTCAACCTCCTCAGAGGAAAACAGGCAAAGCGCCGCGGTGCAGGCTTCTGAACCCAGAGATCGGGCAGATCTCATGGGTGAGGAAGTAGATAGGGATGCACCCGTCTCCATTACTTCCAGCAGATCTATCTGCAAAACCCACAAATGTAGCCGCCGCTCCGCGTCAACGGAAGCACTGCCACACGTGCTTTTAAGCTTCCTGGTCAATGATGTCACCAGCCTATAACGTCTCGGATTTCCATTGGGCAGATTACACATGTGATTCAGAGCACGGTCACTCAGAGAGTGTTCCCCATAGCGGTTCTACGCAGCTCAAGTCCGTGAAGAGGAACTCACCAATTCACTATCTCAGCATATTAGAATACTTCATAAGACCAATAAAAACAAAAATCTTTTTTAGTTTTTAGTGAATTGTTGGCCTTCTGGAAAGTATGTTAATTTACTGTACATGTAATCAATACTTGGTAGGGGCTCCTATTGCTTTAATTAATGCCTCAATTCAGCGTGGCATGGAGGTGATCAGTTTGTGGCACAGCTGAGGTGTTATGGAAGCCCAGGATTCTTTGACAGTGGCCTTCAGCTCATCTGCATTTTTTGGTCTCTTGTTTCTCATGTTCCTCTTCACAATAGCCCATAGATTCTCTATGGGGTTCAGGTTTGGTGAGTTTGCTGGCCAGTCAAGCACACCAACACCATGGTTATTTAACCAACTTTTGGTGCTTTTGGCAGTGTGGGCAGGTGGCAAATACTGCTGGAAAATTAAATCAGCATCTTCAAAAAGCTGGTCAGCAGAAGGAAGCATGCACTGCTCCAAAATTTCTTGGTAAATGGGTGCAAATGACATTGCACCCCAAATATCATAGACTGTGAACTTAACACTGGACCTCAAGCAACTTGGGCTGTGAACTTCTCCACCATTCCTCCAGACTCAAGGACCTTGTTTTCCAAATGAAATACAAGACTTGCTTTAATCTGAAAAGAGGACTTTGGACCACTGGGCGCCGGTCCAGTTCTTCATCTCCTGCAGCAAATTCCTTGACACGCTGTGTGTAATGGCACCTGATGTCTTGACCCCAGTCTCAGTACATTCCTTGTGAAGTTCACTCAAATTCTTGAATAGATTTTGCTTGACAATCCTCATAAGGCTTTGGTTCTCTCGGTTGGTTGTGCATCTTTTTCTTCAACACTTTTTCCTTCCATTCAACTTTCTGTTAACATGCTTGGAAACAGCACTCTGTGAACAGTCATCTCCTTTGGCAATGTTTGTGTCTTACCCTCCTTGTTAAGGGTGTCAATGAATGTCATATGGACAACTGTCAGATCAGCAGTCTTCCCCATGATTGTGTAGCCGAGTGCAGTGGTCCCCAACCTTTTTAGCACCAAGGACCGGTTTAATGTCAGACAAAATTTTCATAAACCGGGCTTTATGGTGTGTTGGATAAATACAAAATAATGATACGACTGGCATAAAAACTGTGGTATATTGTAAATAATATAATAAACATGAATCCACTGTGTATTCGTATAAAACTATATTTAGCAGTGTCCTTTTAACATCGTGCCAACAACATTACATGAATAACATCCTCTCTGCCCTCTAACCCACTTTTATTCACTGATTTTGGTCACTATGGTGGCGTTTAAACGTGCCTAAAAAATAAGATGCACCACAAAAACGAATATAAAATCCATAAAAATAACACAGAGCATCTGGCCTTTTTCCAAAATAAAAGATTGGCTATGGCTCAGCACACTTCTACCTCCACCTCTGTTATTTGTTTTGCAAAAATCCACCGCTCACGGCTCTTCTGGTCCAGTAAGCGCAAGGCTGTGCCACAGTGTTGTTTTGTGTTGAAAATGTAAAAAATATATATAATGAGGGAGTACATCATGAATCCCTTTTCCAAACCGTGTTTTTGTCTTATCCTGAATCACTACGGTACACCTATAATAAGTGTTTATATTCAGACTATTTTAGTCTGGTTGGGGTCAGCAACGCTGAAGAGTAGCAAAGTACCTGCGTGACTCGCAATAGATGTAAACAGAGAGAAGTAGCTCCGGCTACAATGTTCTTCCGGTACCGGTCCACGGCCCGGAGGTTGGGGACCACTGGCCTAGTGAACCAAACTGAGAGACCATTTTGAAGGCTTAGGAAACCTTTGCAGGTGTTTTGAGTTGATGATTGGCATGTCACCATATTCTAATTTGTTGAGATTGAATGTGAATTAGTGGGTTTTTGTTGAATATTAGCCCAAATCATCACAATTAAAAGAACCAATGACTTAAACTACTTCGGTCTATGTGCATTGAATTTATTTAAAGGTCCTATGTCATGAAAATTTCACTTTCTGAGGTTTTTTAAGATTAATATGAGTTCCCCTAGCCTGTATATGGTCCCCAAGTTTCTAGAAATTTGAATCGCTGTAAATCAAGATTTTTCTATCTTTCTCTGCCTTTGAAAAAATGGAAGCTCAAACGATCTGATCTTGAATCTCCTCGTTGTGACGTTGCAACAAGAATTGTTACCTCCCCTTTCTCTGCTTTGCCCGCCCAAATATTTACATATAATTCAGTCGTAATGTCAGCACAGGCGTTTCAAACAGACTTTTATGATATGGATTCGACAGCACCGCCACAAACAGTGAGTAACAGTGTTCATTAATGCCTGATGTGTGATCAGTAATTTCTGATGTGTAGCTAATCATTCAAGTTCACACAGACTTTCTTTCTAAATCGTTTAATACTGTTTATGCATCAGTGAATCAAGCCAGTAACTAAACGATCAAATTCACGTTGTTTCTCTTAGTAGCATGAAACAAATCTGTTATTTAAATTGTGATTTAACTACAGAGAGCGATCAAAGAAAGCTCACTTTTTTTCCGGAGCTGTTACACATCGCGAGTATATCTGCAGACTTGCAATAAACAATATATTTTGTAAAGATGAATATTACCTGAAAAACTGTTCATTCCAGCCTACGAAAAGTTATGAAAACACATCATCAACAGATGCACATGTATATATATTTTTAAATATACATAGCAACATTTCTTCTTTCACCCCCCTTTTTTTGAAGGAGGGGGGGGGGGGTACGGGTAAACTGCTTGACTACTGTAAGAACAGTCTCCTAAGGCTACAATGGAGGGACTATAAATCCAGCCTTTTAGGTTTTATGACTGGCCTCCCCGATTTGGTTCTGGTTACTACTCCTGTTGGACGGACAGAATATGTTTGGGGTGCCAGTGCATTTTGTGTCTCTGTACTGTTCTCGGACAACTGGGAACCAGCATGGGTGTCACACCCACCCTCCTTTACATCCATAGGAGAAAGGAAATGTCGGTTCCTACGAACAGTTCCATGAGGCTCCTCAACCTGGTAAGAACGGGGTGTTGGATGTTCCCCCACCACAGTTCCAGTTACCTTTTGATCTCTGACCCAAACCTTGTCGCCAGGTGAGAGTTTATTCAGGTCATGCACTCTATGCCATTTGTTGAAATATCTCGCATCTGCACTTCTTTTCTCTCTCTCTCGAGCACTTATGGCAGTGGCATTGACCTATTTGACAATAAAACAAGGTAGGGGTCATGCTCTTTTTTTAAGGAGGTTTTTTACGGTCTGTACAGCCCGCTCAGCTTCTCCGTTGCTGCGTGGATGCTTTGGGCTACTGGTGACATGTCTGAATCCATAAGCACCTGCGAACTCTGAGAAAGCGCTGGATGAGAACTGCGGCCCATGGGACCTTTAATACAAGTTTCACAATTTGAGTTGAATTACTGAAATAAATGAACTTTTCCATGAAAAGTATTTATTAAGATGCACCTGTATTTTTATTACTCGTTGCTTAGACGTTCAGGGTTTTCCAGTAGCAGAACACACTTTCTAATTAGTCTACTGGTGGATGACACCCGTTTGTTTTTAAAAGATGAGAAGAAGGTTCCTGTCATTTTGGATGCTTTGAATCTATTTTCTAATGCTTCTGGTCTCTCAGTCAATCGAAATAAGATTGAAATTATGCCCGTTCACAGGTACTGAGGTCAAATACTCTTTTTAATTAGTAAATATTTGACTAATAGAATTTTATTTTTTATTTTTTGAAATGGATACAAAAATCAAAGAATATTTTAAATTTTTGGTTACAAAGAAACTTAACCATTTATGGTTGTGTTTTGATATCTAAAGCAAAAGGTATTTCTAGTATTGTTTACCCAGCTTTGTCTTTATATGTTGACCAAAAAACATCTATCGACTCTATGTTATTTACATTTTTGTGGAAAAATAAAACTAAAGATGTTAAAAGGAAGACACTGATTGAAAATACTTTGGAGGGAGCTGTGAATGCTTTGGACTTTAGTACTCTCAATCAAGTTTTTAAGTTTTTTAATTGCCGTAAAACTCCCAGTTAAGCTTGCTAATTTTCCTAAGCAAGCTCTGGACGCTTGTAAGATTGCCTTCCATCGCATTTTTTCCCTCATAGATGTATTCTATGGAATAATCAGAATGTACTGCATGGGAAAAAAAAACCTGTCTTTATTAAAAACTGATTTGAAAGGTGTAATTTTTGTTTTAGATTTGTCAAAAAATGATGGTAACTTCTATTCCTATTCCGAATTTTCCGATTTTTTTTTAAAGTGGATACTTCAAAGTGGTTTTTTTTAGAGTGTATGAATGGTTTATTAATTCTGTTTCACCTAAACGGTTACATTTGATTTGGTCAAATTGCTACAGTTCTTCAAAATGTGAAATGTAAAAAAAAATTATTGGAGGTCTGGAGCTTTCTATTGTTAAACGTAACAATTTCTGGATTAGAAAAACCCTTATTAAGATGTTTAGTTGTCATCCTAAAGCATTTTATAAGTGGAAAATAAATTACCCTTTTCTTTCTACTATTAAAATATGGGCCGGTATTTAAAAGGTTTTTGTTACCTAACAAGATTAAAGAACTTGTTCTATGTACTATTCCTGTAATTCTTTACTCTTAAAATTAAAGATGTACGACTCTTGATAATGCACATTTTGTAATTCTAATTTGGAAACAATATCACACTTTTTGGGGAATTTTTGGAAATAAATGTCTTGTTTTGTTTTCTCATCTTACAACAAACTTTTTAGGTTTGAAATAATTAATGTACTATTTTTAATTTGGGAATCAGGGTCAAAGGAGCTGGATGATATCTTAAAACTGTTAACTCTTTGTGGCCTATATCATTTACCCAATTTTAAAGTTACTGATTGTATGCCCAGTTTGTGGATTTTTTTTTTTTTGATTGATTTGAAATTACAGTTGTAAGTGAAGTGTAGTTTTTCATTTAAATGATTTTTTATAAAAATTGATTTACAATTTATTTATAAAAAAAAAATGTTTACATTTTTTTTCTATTTACATTTAATTTGTATTATTCTTTATGTATTTATTGTTTTGTATTCTGGTTATGTATGTACTTTATTGCTTTGATTTTTTTACCCTGTGAATGTTATATCCTCAAAAAAAATAAAAAAATTAAATAAAAAAAGGTTGCCGTTTGGAAGCGGTGACGCGTGACATTGCTGCATGGAAGTGGTGATGTGATGTCTGACTAGAAGGGTCGTCAGAGGTACTTCTGACTGTTTTATCACCACTGACTGCAATATGTTTAAATATGCAGGCTGCCGCATACAATAACACCACAGACCTCCAAGAGTACTCAGAGACTGTCACTCCCTATTTCACCAAGTGTCTGGGTCAACCAGAAGCATTGGATGACAGGGGAGGTCATCAAAGAGGCTAATTGACAGTACTCCAGGGGGATAGCCCATCAATTCAGCGACAGCAGAAACTCTCTGAGCCTGTGGCATGGGATACAGAGCATTACGGACTACATGCCCCCACCACGCACTTGTGATGACACCATCTCCCTGCTGAACAAGCTGAAGGCCTTCTTCAATCATTTTGAGGTTAAAAAAAGCTCTTCCACACAGAAGACCCCACCTTCTCCCGGCGACCAGGTGATGGCGCTGTCCCTGTATAGCGTGAGTAGATCTCTCAGCAGGATCTATGCACACAAAGCTCCGGGTCCTGACAACATTCCTTGGCATGTACTGAGAGACTGTTCAGTGGAACACACTGATGTCTTCACAGACATTTTCAGCATCTTACTAAGTCAGGCTTTGGTCCCCGCATGCTTCAAAGCTACCACCATCATTCCAGTCCCGAAGATGTTGTCTCCTTCCTACTTCAATGACTACCGTCCAGTTGCACTAATTAATGTACTCACGAATTGCTTTGAATGGCTAGTCATGCACCATATGAAGTCTGTCCTCCCCACTTCAATGGACCCCCTTTCAATTTGCATATCATTCCAACTGCTCCACCGATGATGCCATTACCATTGACATCCACTCACCATTCACACATCTGGACAAAAAATACTTATCCGTCAGAATGCTGTTCATAGACTTCAATTCAGCATTCAGCACAATCATCCCTCAACAGCTCATTCATAAACTGATCCAGCTGGGACTCAGCACTTTACTTTGAAATTTGCTATTTTACTTTCAGACTGGAAGACCTCAGGCAGTACGGGTCAGCAGCAATACATCTAGCACCATCACACTGAACAATAGGGATCCCCCAATGATGTGTGCTGAGCCCCGTCCTCTTCAATTTACCAACCCATGACTGCTCACCATCACACAACTCCAACCTCTTCATTAAGTATGTGGATGACACGACTGTGGTGGGTCTCATTACTTATGGAGATGAGAAAAACTACAGGAGCGAGTTGAGCCACCTGGCTGAATGGTGCAGTGACAACAATCTCTCTCTGAATGTGGAGAAGACTAAGGAGATTGTTGTTGACTTCAGGAGAGTGCAACACACAGCATGTTCCTCTGGCCATCAAAGGTGCGACTGTGGCGAGAGTAAGCAGCACCAAGTTCCTGGGTGTGCACATCACAGAGGACCTCTCCTGGACTGATAACACTGCAGCAATGGCCAAGAAAGCAGAGCAGCATTTCTACTTCCTCCGCAAAATGACACAGAGCTTGAGCCCCTGGCCACATCATGTGCACCTTCTACAAGAGGCACCATTGAAAGCATTCTGAATAGCTGCATCACTGTGTGGTATAACGCCTGCAACATTTCCTGCCACAAGACCCTTTAACGCATAGTAAGAGCAGCTGAGAAGATCATTGGTGCCTCTCTCCCCTTACTCTTGGATATTTATGGAACTCATCTCACCTACAAAGCCCTCTGCATTGCAGGTGATCCCACCCACCAGACACCCAGCTTCATAAGTCTGCTGCAAGCAGGGAGGAGACTGCAGAGTGTGTGTGTTTTGTCTTGTTTTCTCATCAGACTAGTGTGTGATCATCATTGCTAGAAAAGTTTTTGGTTTAAATTGTGTGTGTCTTACCCTGGTTAAATACGTGCTGAAAGTGGTGCTTGGTTTTGCGTTTGCCTATCGCGGGACTGCCTGGTTTCGATCTGCTAAATAGCGAGGCGTGGCCAAAGCCAGTGAAAGTACTTTAATTAGCTGTTTGTAAAACACTTGTCAGAAGAAACAGTCGAGCAACATAGAAGGACAGCAGCTTGTGAGTGTTTTGTCTTGTTTTCTCATCAGACTAGTGTGTGATCATCATTGCTAGAAAAGTTTTTGGTTTAAATTGTGTGTGTCTTACCCTGGTTAAATACGTGCTGAAAGTGGTGCTTGGTTTTGCGTTTGCCTATCGCGGGACTGCCTGGTTTCGATCTGCTAAATAGCGAGGCGTGGCCAAAGCCAGTGAAAGTACTTTAATTAGCTGTTTGTAAAACACTTGTCAGAAGAAACAGTCGAGCAACATAGAAGGACAGCAGCTTGTGAGTGTTTTGTCTTGTTTTCTCATCAGACTAGTGTGTGATCATCATTGCTAGAAAAGTTTTTGGTTTAAATTGTGTGTGTCTTACCCTGGTTAAATACATGCTGAAAGTGGTGCTTGGTTTTGCGTTTGCCTATCGCGGGACTGCCTGGTTTCGATCTGCTAAATAGCGAGGCGTGTCCAGCTGACTTCATTTGCAGGTAATCAGGCTTATACAAAGCACTAGGTTTCACCGCGGCAGCGGTCGCGGCAACCCTCGTGTGAAGACCGACGAGTGTAAAGACAATCGACTCTACCTGCGCGACTCCACCGAGCAAGGACACCGACTGGGCACTTGAGTATTGCTTTTCTCTTTATTTACTTTTTTGTATAGCCTCTCAAATATATCTTACACTTGTAGTCACTATGTGCTTTCAGATCTCTACTATCACTACTAACACTCGGAGAGCACGCTATGTATGTCGCAGGAAGGCCTGTCTGACAAACTTACGCCATGTCCCTCTGACCTCTACTACTATGCTCTCTATTCCAGTTGGTCTCTGGAACTGCCAGTCTGCAGTTAACAAAGCAGACTTCATTTCTTCTATTGCTACTCATTCCGGTCTCAACCTCATGGCACTGACAGAGACTTGGATCAAACCTGAAGATACTGCCACCCCTGCAGCCCTCTCCACGAATTTCACTTGTTCCCACACTCCTCGCACCACTGGGAGGGGTGGAGGTACGGGTCTCCTTATATCCAAAGAATGGAAATTTGATCTTCAGCCATCACCTACAGGTACTGGTTCATTTGAATCACATGCCATTACTGTAACCCACCCTGTTAAAATCCACTTTGTGGTCATTTATCGTCCCCCAGGTCAACTGGGAAACTTCTTGGAGGAGTTGGATGTGCTGCTATCAAACTTTCCTGAAGATGGTACTCCTCTGGTACTGCTTGGTGACTTCAACATCCACCTAGATAAACCCCAGGCTGCTGACTTCAAAACTCTGCTCACCTCATTTGATCTCAAGCTAGTGTCTACTACAGCAACTCACAAATCAGGCAACCAACTGGACCTCATCTACACGCGCTGTTGCTCTGTGGACACCTCTTCAGTTGCTCCACTGCACACCTCTGATCACTTCCTCATTACTGCTAACCTAGCACTTACTCCTGAAGTGGCACACACTCCAACGCAGGTCACCTTTCGACGGAACCTACGCTCACTCTCTCCATCTCGCCTATCTGCTGTGGTTTCATCCTCTCTTCCACCATTCTCTCAGTTTTCTGCTCTGGACACGAACAGTGCTACGGACACTCTTTGCTCCACTTTAACATCTTGCTTGGACAACTTTTGCCCACTGTTGTCTAGACCAGCACGCACTGCCCCATCTGCCCCCTGGCTGTCTGAGGTTCTCCGTGAACATCGCTCTAAACTAAGGGCTGCAGAGAGGAAATGGCAGAAATCAAAAAACTCTACGGACCTCAGTGTGTATCAATCTCTCCTCTCTTCCTTCTCTGCAAATGTCTTCACAGCTAAAACATCCTACTACCACAACAAAATTAACAGCTGCAGTGATGCTCGGACACTATTCAAGACTTTCTCTTCTCTTCTTAATCCGCCGCCTCCGCCTCCTCCATCGACTCTTACAGCGGACGACTTTGCAGCTTTCTTCACAAATAAGACAAGATCCATCAGTGACCAATTCTCCACACCGCAGACCGAGGACAACGTCACAATGACGGATGCACACACTTTATCCTCCTTCTCCCCACTCTCAGAGATGGACGTCTCCAAAATTCTCCTGTCCAATCATCCTACTACTTGTCCACTTGATCCAATCCCCACTCACCTCCTTCAAGCGATCTCTTCTTCAGTCATACCTTCACTTACTCACATTATCAACTCCTCTCTTCACTCTGGAACATTTCCCTTAGCATTCAAGCAGGCTCGGGTAAGCCCACTGCTCAAGAAACCATCTCTAAATCCAGCGCTTCTTGAAAACTACAGACCGGTATCCCTTCTTCCATTCATTGCAAAGACACTTGAGCGAGCTGTGTTCAACCAGCTTTCTATGTTCCTTGGACAGAACAACCTCCTGGACAGCAACCAATCTGGCTTCAAAAGTGGCCACTCAACTGAGACTGCTCTGCTCTCGGTTACTGAAGCCCTGCGACTAGCAAGAGCAGCTTCAAAATCCTCGGTACTCATCTTGCTGGACCTGTCTGCTGCTTTTGACACTGTTAATCACCAGATTCTCTTGTCCACCCTCAGAAAGATGGGCATCTCTGGAACTGCTCTCCTGTGGGTTAAGTCCTACCTCTCTGACAGATCCTTCAGTGTGTCTTGGAGGGGTGATGTTTCAAAGTCACACCACCTTGCTACTGGGGTTCCTCAGGGCTCAGTACTTGGACCACTTCTCTTCTCCATCTACATGACATCTTTAGGATCTGTCATTCAGAAGCATGGCTTTTCTTATCACTGCTATGCTGATGACACCCAACTCTACTTCTCATTCCAGCCAGATGACCCGACGGTAGCTGCTCGCATTTCAGCCTGTCTGAGTGACATTTCTAGCTGGATGAATGACCATCACCTTCAGCTTAACCTTACAAAGACTGAACTCCTGGTGATTCCAGCTAACCCATTGATTCATCACAACTTCTCTATACAGCTGGGCCCGTCCACCATAACTCCTTCGAGGACAGCCAGAAACCTAGGTGTTGTGATGGATCATCAATTAAGCTTCACTGACCACATTGCTACAACGACCCGGTCCTGCAGGTTTGCCTTATACAACATTAGGAAGATTAGACCCTTCCTGTCAGAGCAAGTAACCCAACTTCTTGTCCAAGCTCTTGTTCTCTCCAGACTGGACTATTGTAATGCTCTCCTGGCGGGCCTTCCTACATGTACTGTCAAGCCTCTGCAAATGATCCAGAATGCAGCAGCGAGGGTTGTCTTCAATGAGCCAAAAAAAGCTCATGTTACTCCTCTCCTCATCAGGTTACACTGGCTACCAGTAGCCGCTCGCATCAAATTCAAGGTACTGATGCTTGCCTACAAGACGACCACTGGCACGGCACCAACTTACCTAAACTCACTGGTTAAATCCTATGTGCCCTCCAGAAGTTTGCGCTCTGCAAGTGAACAACGCCTTGTGGTGCCATCCCAAAGAAATTCAAAATCACTCTCACGGACCTTTTCCTGGACTGTGCCCAGCTGGTGGAATGACCTCCCAATCCCAATTCGTACAGCTGAGTCTTTACTAATTTTCAAGAAACGTCTGAAGACTCATCTTTTTCGCCTGCACTTAACCTACTAACACCAGTACTTTTCATTTTCTTGTCTTTGTTCATTTAATAAAAAAAAAAAAAAAAAAAAAAAAAAATCCTGGCTATGCGTTCTATACTAGACTAACTGAGACTTGTCATGGCACTTGTATACTGTTGTTGTTCTCCTGTTGACCTGACTGCTTCTATTGTTCTCATTTGTAAGTCGCTTTGGATAAAAGCGTCTGCTAAATGATTAAATGTAAATGTAAATGTAAATGTGTGTGTAGACCAGGTGAGATCCTTACTGATGTTAACGCCGAGGAACTTAAAGGGTTAGTTCACCCAATTTTTTTTTATGTCATTAATGACTCACCCTCATGTCGTTCCAAACCCGTAAGACCTCCATTCATCTTCGGAACACAGTTTAAGATATTTTAGATTTAGTCAGAGAGCTTTCTGTCCCTCCATTGAAAATGTATGTACGGTATACTGTCCATGACCAGAAAGGTAATAAAAACATCTTCAAATTAGTCCATGTAAAATCAGATAATCATCCAATTTGGCACAGGTGGATCTCGTTTAGCTAATGATCTTAACTGGCACACAAGCGTATATATATATATCCAGTCTCCCTACCTCCTGTCCCACTCAGCATGGACGCTCTGTCAGCATTCGGATTCGCTCTGTCTGTCATCTTATCACAGACCCAATTTTCCTTCCGACGAAGATATCTATACCGGGGATTTTTCAGATCTGCTGCATTTTTGCTGGACCCATGATCACTCCTACCTCGCCAAACACGGACGCTGAACACCAACAAGTTTCATCACGTCAGCTGCTCTTCTCGCCAAGCCACACATTGTTGCCAAAAGACGAAAATCCAGAGCTCGTCTCACTCAACAACATGATTGTCCCGCCCAAGACCGGGCTCTCTTAGAATGCTGGATCGCACCAGCAGCAGGCATTCAACCAGCCAGGGCCATGCCCCAGTTCTCACCACAGCAAGCCTCTCTCGCTTCGCGTTTTTCTGCTTGTTCGATGCTACCTCCCCTAGCGGCGAAGACCGTGCGTTGTAGTGATGTGTCATTCATGAAAGAATTGTTCTTTTTGAACAAATCTTTTAGGTGAACGAATCGTTCTCGGTTTACTCTCATTAATGAAGAGTTTTCATCCACACTGAGCGAGTTTCATATGAGTCTGAACAAGATCTAGAGCTCTCATTCGTGAACGAAAGGACTGAACCGGTTCATGTGGAGTTGAATGAACGGATACATGTCATTCGTGAATGCTATGAACTGGTACATATCTTATCTTGTTTGTATACAAAATTAATGAGAGTAAACCGGCTCAGTTGTCCATTTAGCATGTCAATCTTGCAAAATGCAAAGCGCAGTTATAGGTACTCTGCACATACGCTTGTTTTCATATTTAGCATACAAAACATAATTCCACGTTTACCGTATATTTCGGACTATAAGATGCAACTGAGTATAAGTCACACCAGTCCAAAAATACGCCATGACGAGGAAAAAAAAAACATATGTAAGTCACACTGGACTATAAGTTGCATTTATTTAGAACCAAGAACCAAGAGAAAACATTACCATCTACAGCCACGAGGGGGTGCTCTATGCTGCTCAGTGGTAGGCTACAGGAGCACTGAGCACCATAGAGTCCCCCCTGGTGGCTGTAGACCATAATGTTTTCTCTTGTTTCATTTCTCTTAGTTCATTTCTCTTGGTTCATGTCAATATAATTTTGATAAATAAGTCGCACCTGACTATAAGTCGCAGGACCACCCAAACTATGAAAAACTACGACTTAGTCCAGAAAATACAGTAATCCCCGATTTATGAACGTGAATATATAGGCCAATATATGAATTGTCTGATCAAACAATTAAAATGCAAATTATGCAAGACATCGTGCTTTGTTAATCCGAACAATTTAAATAGACTTTATATATTGAATGCGATTATGCATATATTTTAATAAAGCCAAATCAGTTTTTTGTAACAAGTGAATACGTTCATTGACTTAAGACATAATGCATATGACACTTTTTCACCACCTGCTGGCATATTTTCTGTAATACAAGGAAATGGTCACTGACCGAATCATTTTGTTGAACGAACAGAAAATGAACGAATCTCTTGAAAGACACATAATTTCCACCACTAGTGTGTTGTAAATCAATACATTTTCAGGTGAAGACACTAAATGCAGGTTTCACAGCAAAAATTTGTTAAATGACGTTATAACTTAACTCTGTCGGATGACAATGCCACTTTAAACCACGAAGCAAAGGCATTTTTCCAGAGTTGTCATCCATACTGAAATGTCTGAAGACATTACATTTGCCTTATTGTGCATGTTTAAACCTCACTGAGATGATACAGACATACGTTTCATGCAATTATTCTGGCAGGATAAATTTATTTAGGGACATATTACACTATTTAAAAAATAAACTTGAATTGAATTGAACTATTTACTGGGATGATTACTCAAAATTTTTCTAGAACACAACTACATGTATTAATGCAGACAAGGTTTGAGCAATTGTCAAATCAGGTAACTAATTGCTAAGCTGGCAGCACAATAGGCTACACAGACATTTTTAGCTCGCCTCATCCAATGTTACTAACCCTTCTACTCTCCCTCAGCCAACAACTACAGCAGCTGAAGCAATTAGCATTAGGCTGCCTCTGTTAGCAATGCAGGCTACACAGGTTCTTCAAGACATCACACACCCCAGCCCCTTCCCACGACCCACAGCTACAGCAGCTGAAGCAAACTTGGGGCCGCCTCCATTCGTAAACGCGCCCTCAACTCTTCCGATCCCTCATGCTACTAACCATTTTTCTGTTCACTGGCCTCCAGCTCCAGATTTTGTCAGAAAGCAGAGGGCACCAAGACCTATTAGTGGTCAGACCAATTATATATAAAAAATGTTCACCGAACCCTCTTCAGCCAAACCCTCTAATGCCAGCCCATCCCCATTAACTCAAACTCATTATCTGCCATAGCTAACTCTCCTAACATCCCCCTATCTATCTATCGATAATGGTCAATCCTCACTCCAGCCTCAAAAAAAAAAAATAAAAAAATAATCTCTGATTCATCTATAAAATTAAACTATCGCTTACTTCATTAAATAAAGGTGGACAAAGAAAGGAAAAGCCACTACATGTAAAATTTTTAATGTCCATCCTCCAATTCAACCTCCTCAGGCTCGCTTTTCTTATGTCCAATTCCGGAACACTCAATCTAAATTCGCGCTGGACCCTCTCTTCATCAATGACTTTGGTAAAAAAAAAAAAAAAAAAACCTTAACTGATCCTTGCTCAATCAGGCCTACCTGCAGAAAAATTCCAGTCACTCATTTCGCATCGGGGCAGCAACTTCAGCAGCTCAAAATGGGCCTCTCACAAAATCAGATAGAGGCCCTCGGTTGTTGTTCATCAGACATTTTTTTTTTTTTTTTTAATCAGTGTTTTAAATCATGTTGTGTACTTGATTAATCAAAGCCTCTCCTTCCCAACGAGGTCAGTTATCGCTTCTTCGGTCAAAGTAAGGGCCCTCCAGCCATCGTTACAATCTCCTCGCCTATTCAGCATTGGACAGGGCTCTCTCTTCCGGTGCAGCAGGGCAGTGGCTCCCTTCGGTCGCAGCATAAGCATTTTGTCTGTCATTGAGTTATGCTGCGTGCCCAGCGACGGACGGGGTTCTCCATCCCGGTGCAGCAGAGCCACAGGCCCCCTTGGGTCATTGAGACAGCCCTCCATCCGATGCATCAAATCACGTCTCGTATACAGTCGCAAGGGGGACTTTCCCTTCCGGTGTAGCAGAGCCACAGCTCCCTTCGGACACAGCAAGAGTCCCTCCATCAGTCGCGTTTTCTTGCCTATTCCGTATCGGACGGGGCTCCCCTCCCGATGCAGCACACCCATCGGCTTCCTTCGATCACAGGATCATTCTTCAGTCGATCGTTTTGAGCATGATGCATGCTCGGCGGTGGACGGGGGATCTCCCTCCCGGTGCAGCCGAGCCGTTGGCTTTCTTCAGTCGCAGTGGGAGCCCTCCATCCAATGCATCAAACCACGCCTCTTATTCAGCCAAAAGGGGGACTCTCCCCACCGGTGCAGCAGAGCCGCAGCTCCCTTCAGACGCAGCGAGAATCCCTCCGTCAGTCGCGTTTTTCTGCTTGTTCAGGATCGGACAGGGCTCTCCCTTCAGCAGGAACGTGGCTCCCTTTGGTTGCTGCAAGAGCCCTCCTTCCGATGCTTCAAATCATGCCTCATATCCAGTCGCAAGGGGGACTCTCCCCACCGGTGCAGCAGAGCCGCAGCTCCCTTCGGATGCAGCGAGTGTCCCTCCATCAGTCACGTCTTCTTGCCTACTCTGCATCGGATGGGGCTCCCCTACCGGTGCAGCAGACCCACGGCTCCCTTCGGTCACAGGGTGAACCCCCGTCTGAGTTATGTTGCGTGGTCAATGGCAGACAGGGATCTCCCTCCCGGGGGACTAGAGCCGCTGCCTCTCTTCGGTCGCAGCAGGAGCCCTCTCTCCGATGCATCCAACCACACTTCGAATCTTCTTGCCTATTCTGCATCTGACGGGGCTCTCCCTTCCGGTGCAGCAGACCCACGGATCCCTTCGGTTGCAGGATAAACCCCTGTCTGAGTTATGTTGCATGTTCAATGACGGACAGGGATCTCCCTCCCGGTGGAATAGAGCCGCTGGCTCCCTTCGGTCACAGTGAGAGCCCTCCTACAGACGCATCAAACCATGCCTCGCATCGCAAGGGGGACTCACCTTTCCGGTGCAGCAGAGCAGCAGGTCCCTTCGGATGCAGCAAGAGTCGGTCCAACAGTGGTATTCCAGTTAGCATCAATCAAGGCTCTCCCCTCCGGGGCAGCACTCCCGATGCAGCAGAGTTGCGGATTCCCTGCGGAGGCTGGGAGAGCCCTCCAAGACATAAAACCATGCCTCAAATCAACCTGCAATGGGGGACTGCGTTTGGATGCAGGGGGAGTCCCTCCATCAGTCGCGTCTCTTTGCCTTCTCAGAATCAGACTAGGGCTCCTCTTCCCAATGGGGTACAGCCACTGGCTACCTTCAGTCGCAGTGAGAGCCTTCCATCAGATGCACCAAACTGTGCCTCATACTCAGCCGCAAGTAAGACAATCCCTTCCTGTGCAGCAGAGCCACAGTTCCCTTCGGAGATAGCAAGAGTCCCTCAATTTTTCATATCCGGCATCGTGCTCCTCTCATAAGTGGCACGGAGGGCTCGCCGGTAAGACATTGCGAGCCGCAGCTCTCGTTGAACACTGCACGGGCTCTCCCGGTCGCTCTGCATTTTTCTTCTCAACACCCATATATTGGGGGCAACTAAATTTAGCTCTCTTGCTGCTGTCCTATGCCTTTAAGCTTCTTTTGGGGAGTTATTTGGGTTTGGGCTATGCTCCCCAAACAGCAGAGAACAGAACAGCACCCCAAAATATGCCTACTGTTCGCCTTTAGATTAGATGTAAGGGTGAAATGTGATTTTATTAACAAAGTTCGGGAGGAGCACGATCAGATAATCATCCAATTTGGCACAGGTGCAACTTGTTTAGCTAATCATCTTAACCCTTTCGATCCGATTAACGCATATATGCGTTTTGAGTCATTTTCTCCTGATAACCCCGAAAAGAACTTAAATTACACTCTCAGTTTTAATCATACAGATAAGAGCAATACATCAATCAAATCTTTAAAGGGTCTAGTTTTTTTTGGGATACAGACATAACAAAAAACTTTGTCCTCTTATAAAATAAAGATAACAAACAAGGTGTGCTGTCTGCAGCCTTCGTCTGCGCTGATCTTCATTTACAAACACGTAATTAAAATGAACTGTAACTCCATGAATACTCAACGAAGAGACATGAGAGAGATATCTATAAAGCCTGACATGTCTACTTTTAAACTAAACAAGTGCTGCCGAAAACAAATATTCTGAGATAAAGTAATCCATATGAAAACAACGCGATGTCTGCCTTCATTATATCTAATGTGACTACGCCCCCGCGCTTAACGCGCTATTCAGATTCAAACTGAATCGCGCGGCTTGAATACGCCCACACAGAAGAAAAAGCAGCAAGACTGTTCTTCAAGTTTTTATTTTATTTTACTGTTTGCTTCGCGACGAGAGGAATAAGACATAATTCACCCCAAAAAGATGTGATGTGGTTGAGGATTTGAGAAATGGATTTCCTCAGAAAAAAGAATGAAGCACTTTATTCAGCAGATATAATAAACATGAGTAAGTCTCTTTTTATTTATTTATATACTTGTACTAGTTTTCACATAACGTGTAAACATTTTACAAAATGTATAATCAAGTGAAACATTATGAAGTTTCAATAACAATATACAATACTATACCATTCAAAAGCTTGATGTAAATAATATAAATATAACAAATAGAGATAACTCTAACAAATGTAAAAACAATGCAGTTCTTTCAATTTATTCCCCCTAAAAAAACCTGAAAAATATTCTCAGCTCTTTTCAACATGAATAATAATAAAAATAATAATGGTGATAATAATAAATGCGGGGTTTTTCGGTAGAAAATAAGATTGTTAAAAGGATTTCTGAAGGATTGTGTGACTGGAGTAAGGATGCCAAAAAATTGGTTTGAAAGTAAGCTTTGATTGTTCCTAATAAACTGTCTAACTACTGTTTAACAAAAATAAAAATATATACTTTTATTTTGTTCTCACATTCTCTCTTGTAACTCCTCACTCACAGTGGCACAGCTGAATGAGAGGCTCATTATACAGCTCATTATGCGGCCTTTTGTCTTCTCAGATGTAAATCACAATGATATTCATGATAGTTGACACCTAATCACATATGACTTTTAACAACAAAAAGTGTCTTAGAAAATTTAAATCAATATATTGTTTTTTGTGAGTGAGTAAACAAGATGATTTTCACATCATTTAGAAAGAAAAATTCTAGGCTACAAGCTCCAGTTCTCAACAGTCCCGGGTTACAATGTTATGTATGTGTTTTATGGCCTTATTCAAGTGATTTAACATTTTTAGTTTTTCACTAACCATGCATAACATTTTTTTCTCAAAAATACAATCATGTACAAGCATGCATTTCACATATTATTATAGCCCAGTTTGTGCTGATTACAGTGATATTAGACTTTACCCATTTAGATATTTATAAGAAACTGAAAAAAGCACAAATATCAGGGCATGACAAAACTTCTCCAGGCCCCAAAAATACCCTTAGACTCCAGAGGGTTAACTGGCACACAAGCATATATATATATATATATATATATATATATATATATATATATATATATATATATCTCGTCGAACACTGCACGGGCTCTCCCGGTCGCTCTGCATTTTTCTTCTCAACACCCATATATTGGGGGCAACTAAATTTAGCTCTCTTGCTGCTGTCCTATGCCTTTAAGCTTCTTTTGGGGAGTTATTTGGGTTCGGGCTATGCTCCGGGCCCGGACCCCTACCCCAGAACAGCACCCCAAAATATGCCTACTGTTCGCCAGATCTTCTTGAACCAGTTCACCAAATAAAACTGAATCGTTTGAAAAGGTTCGCGCCTCCAATAAGCATTAATCCACAAATGACTTAAGCTGTTAACTTTCTTAACGTGTCTGATACTCCCTCTGAGTTCAAATAAACCAATATCCCGGAGTAATTAATTTACTCCAACAGTGCACTGACTGTAAAGAGAGAACTGAAGATGAACACCGAGCGGAACCAGATAACGAACTAAAGATTGACTCGTTCTCGAGTCAAGAACCGGTTTTTGGATCACCAGTAGTGATGGGAAATTTGGTTATTTTCAGCAAACCGGTTCTTTCGGACAGTTTGATTCAATAAATCGGTTGAAAAAAAAATGGTTCACCGGTTCTTTTGTGCTTGACGTAATGACGTCATTGCCGATGATTGCCCTTGATTCAAGCCTTCGATTTACCCGTGCTCATAACATTAGCACAGAATCAGTTTAGAATCAATCACCAAAAGAACTTGTTCGGTTCAGACGTGCTGTGTGTTAGTCTGCTTACACTTAATCACACACGCGCAGTATCATCAGCTCCTCATTTCTCGAATCGGACGCATCTGACAAAAACGGTTCTTGACTCAAAAATGAGTCAATCTTTCGTTCGTTATCTGGCTTGGCTCTGTGTTCATCTAAAGTTCTCTCTTCACAGCAGTTCAGTCAGTGTACTGTTTGAGTAAATGAATTACTCCAGGATATTGGTTTGTTTTAACTCAGAGGGAGTGTCAGCCACATTAAAAACATTAAAGTTAACAGCTTAAGTCATTTGTGTATTAATGCTTTTTGGTAGGGATGCACCGAAATTTCGGCCACCGAAATTTTCGGCCGAAAATGTCCTTTTCGGTTTTCGGCCGATAGACTTTTATCACCGAAACAACACGGCCGAAATGTTGTGATGACGCAAACAGAAACCGTGACCTGCACGTGCACCTGCATAGCGACCACGAGCTCCACACGACATTCACTTCACACCAGTGAGAACATTCTCTCTCTTCATATTCCTTTATTCGCAGCACTAAAGCGTCTCCTAACAAAGAGATTAAGACGGACCACGAAGTGAAAACAAAGAAAAGTACAGTCTTATAGAGTCTGTTAGCACACGTCTCACTGAGATCTTGTCGGATCCTCTGCACTTCATCGCGAATGTGCTTGATCTGCGTTATAAAGACCATTACTTGGATGCGGAAATAAGGCAGCGAGCACGAGAAATGATCCAGGCCGCGCTGTATGCGGAGAACCCATGTGGAGACGGAGAAGCGCCAAGCGCAGGAGACAGATCAGAGCGCAGAAAAAAAAGACTGGTTTCTGCACCAGATGAGTGGCATGCACCATCGTTGTCTGATATGTTCAGTGGAATTCTGCAAGAAAGTGCCTCAAATAATAATAATACGTTGGCTATTTTGTTCTTTAGGCTACTATATATATATATATATATATATATATATATATATATATATATATATACACACACACACACACACACACACACATAATATCAGATTGTAGCCATATTTATGCTAGATTTTCTGCTAGATTTCTGCTTTAATTTGATAAAAGTGTTTATTTATGCCCTGGCCCTATTTAAATACACTCTCTCAAATATTTCTCAAATGTCAGGCAGATGACAAGCTCAACTGCTCAACAGCTAGATGGTTATCTGTCTGAAGTCCCCATCCCCAGAAGTGATAAGAGTCTTGCCAACTGGAGAAGTAATGCACTTTCTAGTCCTACATAGAAAAATTTCAAATGCACTTCACCTAAATGCACTTTGTTTTTATGAGAGAACTGTTCATTTTAAAACCTGTCTGCAGGCCAGTAGGCCTGTACATTATTATTAAATATACACATGAGTGGGATACATTTTTAGTTTGAATTTTATTTTATACTGTGCATTGTTGCAATGTGCTTAATAAATATTTGCATCATTTGTAATTATGTATTTTTATGTTTTTTTTAATGTATTCAGTTCAATTTGGTGAACTGGTTTGAGAGGTTCCGGTTACATCAAGCGATTCGTCACCAACCGGATATCACCAACTGCACTGCTGTGAATGCACTCACAACAGACCCGGAGGAGAAGACAATGCTGAATAAAGTCCTAGTTTTTGTTATTTTTGGACCAAAATGAATGCACAGACACTATTTAAACTGAACAGAGATGACATCACTGAATTCAATGATGAACTGCCTTTAACTGTCATTTTGCATTATTGACACACTGTTTTCCTAATGAATGTTGTTCAGTTGCTTTGATGCAATACATTTTGTTTAAAGTGCTATATAAATAAAGGTTACTTGACTTGACTAGACACCAGCTCCATGGTCTTGTTGCTTGAGAGGTGGTTCTCCTGACACCATTTAATTAGGGTGCTCACTTCTCGTCTTCTGGGCGGCGGAGAGTTGAGGGTCCATGTCCACAACCACGGGAGTCGCTTTGGTGTAGGCCGAGAGCTGAGGCCCAGTTCCAACCCAGCGCTTCAGGAGGTTAATGTGATAAAGCTGGTCCCTCCTCCGTCTTCTGGGCTGCCGCATTAGGTATGTAACGGGGCCAACCTTTTCAGTGACAGTGTATGGCCCCTGCCAGGTGGCCAAGAACTTGCAGGCGGCCGTAGGGACCAGAACCAGGACATGGTCTCCTCGCTGGAACTCCCGTGGTTGGGCTGCCCGATTATAGTGTCGCTGCTGGGTCTGTTGAACCTTGACTAGGTGCTCCCGGACGTGTTCCACAGTGGTACGGTGTACGGCCGGTTGTTGTTCCCAGGCCTCTCGGGCAACGTCGATCAGACCCCGGGGCTGGCGGCTGAAGAGCAACTCAAACGGTGTGAAGCCGACGGAGGCCTAAGGGACCACACTAATAAATAGTGTGGCAGAAGACGGTGCGATGAGGTGGTCCGGTGCGGGGTGCTCAGCTTCCACTGTGATCTGTGTGCTGTGGCGGTGTGGGTCAGTTGTGCTCTCCCATGTGCGGTGGGGCTGGCGGTCACACACTGCTCTCTGAAAGCAAGACAGACAGTTAGGATTAGCTGGCTCTCCTGGAGAAATCTCTCACCTCTGCGTTCATTTGCTGTGCTTAAATAGGCAGCTCTTGATGATCCGCAGGTGTGGCCTCTCAGCCTGGGAGCAGGTGTGACTGCTCGGTTTCCAGGGCAACGCTGATGAGAGCTCCGGACACGTGTCACAATATATATATATACACACACACACACACATACATTTTTTTTCTTTTTGCTTCTATTCCATTTTGCATTTACTTGTACTTTTACTTTCAATACTTAATTACATTCAAGATTTAAAAATTGACAAGCTAAACCAACATATCTGATTATTACAGGGGTCAGGGCTCATTAATAATTGATTTCTGGGCAAAGAGCAGTCAGAAAGATGAGAGAAGAATCACTGCTGGTCAGCTCAGGCATTGTCTCCACGAAGCTCACAACGATCGAAGTTATTCTTATTTAAGACCTTTTAAAAATAAATATTACGGCGATTGCAAGCAATCTACCCGCTAGAACACACCAAGAGCTAAATTCAGATGTTTCTGAACTGTTTAAAGTAATAACATGATATATTCACGGAAGCCAACTGCCCGCGAGCTCGCGATGTATTTCTCTGAACACTTGAAGTCCGCATAGATAATTTACAGCCTTTCACATTAAAACACTGCAGCAAAACGGCACAAAACAATTAGAAGAATATATTATACACATGAAAATGAGTGTTTATATGTGCTTGTGAGATTTTATCTGTCAGGCTGAACGTCACAGCAATTGATCCCCCATAGACAGTAAAAGAAATGGACACAGCGACCCCATTGGAACTCAATTGAGACAAATGAAGCCCAGTTTTAGCGTTTTTTAGCACTTCCGTTTCTGACGCGCAGACTCAAACGAAGCTTGACGACGTCAGCAACCTGTCTGACAGATGTAAATCTTCTAGTAGCTGTGCGTGCAAACTGCCATCGTTAATCTTGCAGAGACGGCGAGCTTGAGCGGGGAGTTCTTTGGCGTGAGTGAGCAGGAGTAAGTATTCTGATTAATTATTTTGTATAGTATTTTAAAATGTAACGCCAGTACGCCATATTAAGTTAATTGCCTGCGAGCTTCTCCACCTGTCTGTACGGTAATGCGACAGAGAGCCGAGTGGTTATGACGCAATCGTTAGCCTATTTTTTTACAAAAACTGTTTATACGGGGCCATAATGTAACATAGAAGGTAATGGAGCCCTTTATACATTGTCGTGTATCTTTAGAAATAAATAATGGACAAACAGAGTCTTTAAACGCCTCAGATGTAAAGTTATTCGCTGTCAAAGTGACGCCAAAATGAATGGGAGTCAATGGGAATGCTAACGCAAGTGATGTTCTGCTAAAAGATGGCAGCCCCCACCCGACTTCAACTTCCAGTCGAGTTCCTTGCCCCTTTGGTACTCCTCGCTGCGAACTGTGGCGCAGCGGCGTCACATATGTGCGTGACGTGTGTTTGCCGCACATGCGCAGTAACTTATATGTATTTATCGTAAATACGATTGTGCGCCGTACTGACTGTCATTAATGCGCATATCAAGGTTCATTCACTTCCGGATGTTCGTAAGGTATGGTGGATATGAGATATTACTTTTGTTTTCTTAAAAATGTGCCTTTAAATTGCTTTTAATTGTCAGAATGCTTTGGTCATAATCATAGAGAGTGTCATTGCAAATGTATGCGATTTCAAACACTTATGACATGTTTTATGATATAGTATTCGAATGCTGATCTTTCAAAGTCTTATTTCGCCTAAAATTAACCATTAAAGATGTCTAAAAATAGAGCAGAAAAACTTTATTAATGTAATTAATGCCTTTGATGGTTGCATGCACTGCAAATAAAATATCATATTTGTAATCTTTTTCATTAACATTATCAAAGATGAATAGATACTGTAACGCATGTATTGTTCATTTTTAGTTCATTTTAATTAATACATTAACTAGTGTTTACCAATGACACCTTATTGTAAAGTGTTACCTCTTAAATTGACCTTCATATGTCTTAATATGACTTTTTGGGGACATTGTCAGTGAGAAGAAATTCAGAGAAGAGACCCACTTAATGTGGCTAGAGTACTGTAATTATCTGTTTTTCTTTCTCTGACAGACTGTATAGCCCTCAACTGTAACATTTTCAAATTGAAAAAAACTTAAAACTTTCAGGCCATGCTTTCTGAAGCCCAGCCAACCTAGATTTTGACTTGACAAAATGTATTAATTTAGTTGATGTTAATGCTGGTTATAAATTAATTATCTTAGGTAGTTTACAGACAAAGCAAATAACACTTTTTCAAACACCATGCTATAATGTATTTAAAAATACATGTAAAATATTTTATTTTATGGCTCTTCTGCCTTTCTTCAAAATTATTTAATATTGCTTTAGTATTGTTTGTTATTTTATGTAAATTAGGTGTCGTGAACTGGAGTGCATTGTCTGAACAATACAACCTGAGCTCCGGGCGTCATGTTCTCTGACCCAGTGCCTCTGGTGCAGTGAGATATTTAAAGACTGTCCACCTGGCTGTGTGAGGAATTGCAGGAGGAGAGTCCTGTGTGTATGTAGTCAACTGAACTTAAAACTTCTTTATTGGCTTAAATGTTTCACATGCAGAATTGCCAAAGCAAAAGCAAAATGTACAAATTTATAGTAAAAAATAAAATAGATAAACAAGAACCATAGCAAAAGAAAGATTAAAATAAGAAAGGCAGTGGCTATTTACACTTAGAACAAATGGCTATAGATTATATTTATACTATGTTAAAATAGCAGGATTTTCTGCTATTTATATTACTTATTGCAAATAGTGGCAAATATTTCCACCTCAGTATTGTAGTACATTATAAAACAGTATGCAATAATTACTGAGTGTAAATTATAATTGTAATTTATTTTTAATTTATATTTTTTAATTACTTCCTTTCTTTAACTTAATTACTTTACTTTCTTCCTTTTTGTATTCTATTTTCTTTTCATTTACTATGCAATTGTGTGTGTGTGTGTGTGTCTTACAGACCTCTTACACTAGCTTGCTCTATTCTTTTTCTATTCTATCTGTTTTCTTTTTATTTATTATATTATTTAAAAGCCTTAAATGTTAAAGTGTTAAGCTAACTGAGACTTGTTATAGCACTTATATATTATTGCTCTTTTTGTTGTTTTTGATTGCTTCCACTGTCCTCATCTGTAAGTCACTTTGGATAAAAGCATCTGCTAAATGAATACATGTAATGTAAATGTAAAAATACTGTATATATCATCTACTTTAAGACTTTTACTCAAGTAATATTCTAAACGGTGACTTTAACTTCTACCAAAGTTATTTTTTGGTAAGACTTCTGTACTTTTACTTGAGTATTGTAATGACCGCGATCCAGTAAGACACAGAGAGAGAGAGAGAGAGAGAGAGAGAGAGATCCAATTGCAGATATGTTTTATGTAGGGGTAATCCAAATCGTGGTCAAAAACAAGCCAGGGTCAAACCAGAATGTAGTCCAAAAACAAACAAACAAAGAACAGGAAAGGAAATGGAACGGGAACCTGGAATACGGGGAAGTGAGCCCACTAGTGGACAGCCAGAGAAACAGAGACTAGACAGCGTGACATTACCCCCTCCTCCACGGAGCAGCTGCCAGATGCTCCACCCGAACCCAAGAAGAGACCAAAGACACAAAGAGACCAGGAGGGAGGTGGAGCGGCAGAGGACCAGGGGGAGGGATGAAGGGCCAGGTAAAATGGGGAAACAGAGACAAGAGGACCAGGTAAAATGGGGAAACAGAGATAAGAAGTGTAAACACAAAAACAAGGACTCCAGGAGGGAGGTGGACCAGCGGAGGATCAGGGGGAGGGATGGAGGGCATGTTGTCGAGACAGAAGCCCCCCAGCGTGGCGCAGAAGGCCACCACATCCGTGTGGTCGAGACAGAAACCCCCCAGGGCAGCGCAGAAGACCCCCACATCCATGAGGTCGCATTAACAGGAGAGCAAGTCTGGTTAGGCAAGTCTGAAACAGAGAACATGAACAAGTTAAGGGTAGCCTCTGTGGCCACGACAGGATCAGTCTGGCGCTCAGAGAGTTCGGCTGAGACGTGACGAGGCTCTGGAAGTTCCGCAGAGGTGAGGAGAGACTCTGGTAGTTCAGCAGAGACGTGGGGAGGCTCTGGTAGTTTCACAGAGACGTGAAGAGACTCTGATAATCCCATGGTTTTTATACTGGATTCCAGAAGATCAATGGTGACTTGACTCTGCTCATGAAGATTATTGGTGACTTGCATTTGT
Source organism: Carassius gibelio (assembly GCF_023724105.1). Lineage (NCBI taxonomy): Eukaryota > Metazoa > Chordata > Actinopteri > Cypriniformes > Cyprinidae > Carassius > Carassius gibelio. Next base: position 10,903,208 of record NC_068375.1, read on the forward strand.
TCATAAAGATCATTGGTGACTTGCATTTGTTCATGAAGATAATGGTGACTTGATTTTGCACATGAAGATCAATGGTGACTTGAATTTGTTCATGAAGATCAATGGTGGCTTGCCTTTGCTCATGAAGATAGTCTGAATTGCAGTGGTGGACAGTAACGGAGTAGCTTTACTTCGTTACTGTACTTAAGTACATTTTTCAAGTATCTGTACTTTACTGGAGTAGTTTTATTTCGAGTAACTTTTACTTTTACTTCACTACATTCCAAAGCATAAAATCTTACTTTTTACTTCACTACATTTCATAAAACATATCGTTACTCCCAGCTGTTCTGGAGTCGACCACTCACTGAGTCAGTAAGAACCGGGAGATCTTGTGAGCGCGCGTGTGTCTGATGTTGCTAAAAGTAAGTTATTAATGTTGAAATTTAGGATTAATTATTGTAACTGAAAATCATATTTAGGTCAAAATTGTAAGTTGTTTGGGAACTAAATCCGCTGTAAAGAGTGATCTGTTTAAGCCCACTGAAATGCTCGAGTTCAGATGATGCAGACACATCAATCAGCGTCTCTGTGTTTTAGGTAAAAAAAAAAAAACTAAAAAAAACACACACATTAAACTAACACAGATTATATAAAATAACTTGTGCATGTTCAAATTCCCCGCTGCCGTAATATTAACAGTTTTATTAAAATGCTACCATGTCCTATGTGACGTCTGTTTTTATATTGTTTATCAACAGTAACGTTATACATATGTATATTGTTTGGATTAACTAGACGAGTAGACAGGCATGAATGTTTATTCATAACCGTACTGAAAATAAGTAAATATTGTTAGCTGATGCTAACTGTCTACCTAACAAGCTTGCTGGTGCTAACTTGAGGTAATTTTTTATAAATAATGTCCAAATATTTTTATTCAACCACCTATATATATATATATATATATATATATATATATATATATATATATATATATATATATATATAGATTACATCTAGGGACAAAAGAAAGGATGTGATGTTAAGAACATAGTAACTACAGTAATTATCAAAGAGGGGAAGAGATGCACCCCGTTTGGCCAGGACAAAATTTGAGAAGGAAAAAATCATTATGAAAATATCATTATATTTTCCTTAAAATGTTCTTCCTAACTTCAGGCCTTATTTTCATGTCATATATTACTGTGATGTTCTGTAAAACAACAAACTTTAAAATACTTTGTTCTTACTGGTGAAAATCAGATGGTCATCTCTGTTTTCTCTCAGGTACATCACAGTGTAAGCTTCACAGTTAACACCACTCTCATCAGTGTAGTCCATATCAACAACAAAAATATATTTTGACTCCATATAGTGGTTATTTTGGAAAAAATCCCAGGGCCCGTATTCATAAAGAAACTTAATGCAAAAAGTAGCTCCTAGTGACAAAATTCTAAGATAAATTCTTAGAAATGTGGGCGTTTACTCTTAAAATTAAAGAAAAAATCCTAGTAAAGAAAAAAGTAATTCAGAAAGCATCTTAACCCTTAAAAGAGGTCTTAAGGTCAAATTTGTTAGGCGCACAGACGAGGACTTTTAAGAGGCTTAAGAGTTTCTTAGATTTTTCTTAGCAGAGAAGAAAATGGCAGAGAGACGAAGAGGCAGAAGAAATGTGTTGCAGAGAAAGGATGACAGTGAGTTAATAAGACGCTATAGATTATATAATAATTTATAATTTAATATATAAATTAAAGTAATCACTACATTACGATATTTGGCAACTGAGAAAATGCAACAATGCAATAGTGATGATTTGGGTCTGTCACAACCTTCTGTAAGCAGAGTGATCACACAAACAATTACAGCACTCTCAGAACATCTTATTGTGTCGCAGTTCATTTCGTTTCCACTGGACATTCCCACATTGCAGGCTCAAAAAACTGCATTTATGAATATAGCAGGCTTATAGGTGTGCACAAGCAGGGAGAATGAACCATTAATAGTTTGTGCTATATGCTCCCATGTCTGATTCTTGTCCCTTGCTGTGACACCCGGCCCAAATTTTCCTTTAAGAATGGCCTTGTGTTCATCCACTAACTGGTCTAACAGTAAACAGTAAACTGTTCCTCTGTCCAGTTTGGCTTTCTCGCCCCTTCTTGGTTTTGATTCCATGTTTGATACATTAAAACCAACATTCAAACCGCCACTTAAATAGGACAGCAATCACTGTAATTGGAAAGAGTGGAACAATTTTTATCATTCTAAGCCAATCAAATACCTTATAGGAAATTACAAGCATGGTAAATAAAAAAAGGATTTATATACACACATATGATGTGTGTGTGTGTGTGTGTGTGTATGTGAGAGAATGGTCAAATAGGATAAATTACGCATGTAAATCAAAGTGAGGATTAGAATAGAGCCTATACTTAAAATCACTCTTTTTTTCCCTTCTTGGACAACCAACCAATCACAGTCTTCAAAAGATTGTGTCATACATAGCAACAGGGTCAACCCCGCCTCCTCACTCAGATGAAAGTTTTTGTCTTTTCCTTACTCAGAGTTGCTCTCAGATCGGTCCCAAATCGCTTTTAAGCTAAGACTCCTACGTAAAAGTTTTTAAGCTAAATTAAGAGTTTTCTGAGAGGATTCTTAGAATCTTTATGAATACGGGCCCAGGTATTTTGAGCAGTAGGATTATAAAAAAAAATATGTGCTAGTATCAAATTAAATTAAGTAGCCTATATAAAATTTCAAACATCTATCTTTCAGTACTTTTTTACTTAAGTACATAAAAAATTTAGTACTTTTGTACTTTCACTTGAGTAAAATTGAAAAAGGAGTACTTTTACTGGAGTAATATTTTACTATACGTATCTGTACTTTTACTCTAGTACTTGATTTGTGTACTTCGTCCACCACTGGTGAATTGACCATGCTCATGAAGAATACTGATGACTAGGGTGACCACCTGCTAATAAGCCCAAGGGGGGACAAGGGGTATGTTTCTGAGGGACAATGTGGGACACTGCCTTGTGCGGCGGGGCCCCCACCCCATGGGCAGACTCACTGATAGTGGTTTACCCATTTCTAGCACATACCACCTTACGTGGTATATTAATAATGCCCTATTCCCCTAAACATGTGTAACTGCTGATGAATGCTCATGACAGAATTGACAAATGTACTTCCACTTAGGATTTACTTTAGCTCATATACAGCATTTCGCGTTGAACAAGAATGAATGATTTGTCCAGGTTTTTTTTTTTTTCTCATGTTTTTGTAATCTCTGGGAAGCCAGAATGTGCATGCATCAACAGAAACGTTTTTTTTTTTTTTATTATTAAGCAAACCGTGCAATCCCTATTACCTCACTAATCAATCAATTACAGGCCTAAAACAATCATGCCCGAGCAGACGGATATTAGTACATCTCATCACACCGGCACCCGCGTCTAAATCAGTTGTATGGTCTGGTTTTCAGTCTAAAACAGTTGCATCAAGTATAAATGTCTCGTCTGTTTCGGGAGGTGCGCGCGCAGTCAGCGGAGGCTCGCACCTGTTTTTCTAAGTTTTTGAAAAATCTTCGCGATCGACTTAAAATGCTTCCAAGATCGACTTGTCGACCGCGATCGACGGGTTTGTGACTCCAGATATAGATGAGCGACCAACTTTTTTTGAGCAAGCATTGATTATGCATGACACAGTCTCAATTTGTGGGACGCATGAATTGGGTTTCAAACGCTGTGCGTGCACGCGCTACGCGGGAAGGGTAGTCACCCTACTGATGACTGGACCTTGCCCAGGAATTTTATTGGTGACTAGCCCTTGTCCATGAATTTCACCGGTGACTTGGCTTGACTCCAGAGCATCAACGGTGACTAGCCCTGACTCTGGAAGGTCAATGGTGACTAGCCCTGACTCTGGAAGGTCAACTGTGACTAGCCCTGACTCTGGAAGGTCAACGGTGACTAGCCCTGACTCTGGAAGGTCAATGGTGACTAGCTCTGACTCTGTAAGGTCGACGTTGACTAACCCTGACTCTGGAAAGTCAACGGTGACTAACCCTGACTCTGGAGGGTCCATGAGCACCTGACTTGACTCTGGCAGGTCAACGGGAACCTGACTCGACTCTGGATGGCTGATGGCCATCCTGCATCGTGGCCCTGGGCTGGCGACCACCTTGTGCTGTGGCGCTGTGCCGGCGGCCATCTTGTGCTGTGGTGCTGGGCTGACAGCCATCCTGCATCATGGCGCTGGGCTGGCGACCACCTTGTGCTGTGCCGCTGGGCTGGCGGCCATTTTGGGCAGTGGCGCTGGGCCGGCAGTCATCTTGGGCAGTGGCGCTGTGCCGGCGGCCATCTTGTGCTGTGGCGCTGGGCTGACGGCCATCCTACATCGTGGGCCTGGGCTGGCGACCACTTTCTGCTGTGGTGCTGGGTTGGCAGCCATCTTGCCTCGTGGCGCTGGGCTGGTGGCCATCTTGTGCAGTGGCGCTGAGCTGGCGGCCATCTTGGGCAGTGGTGCTGGGCTGGCAGCCATCCTGGGCAGCGGCGCTGGGCCGAAAGCCATTCTGCGCAGTGGCGCAGGGCTGGCGGCCATCTTGTGCAGTGGTGCTGGCTCGGCAGAAGTGCGCTTCCTCTCCCCTCTCCGTCCACAATGGTGAGATGGTAGCTCCCATTCGTCCCTCACGAACCCAGGGTAGAAGGGGGGCCATGGTGGAGAGCAATGCCGGACCTCCTCTCGACCACTCACTCCTCTGCGACCTCCCCTGGTCCCATGAAACACGACCAGGCGGGTTCCCTCAAAACACCTTTTCTCCCGCTCGGTGACCGGGGAGGAAATGTCAAAAGACATACTGCTGGATCCTTAGTTGATGGAGTCCTTCTGTAACGTCCGCGATCCAGTAAGACACAGGGAGAGAGAGAGATCCAATTGCAGATATGTTTTATTTAGGGGTAATCCAAATCGTGGTCAAAAACAAGCCAGGGTCAAAACCAGAATGTAGTCCAAAAACAAACAAACAAAGAACAGGAAAGGAAACGGAACAGGAACTCGGAATACGAGGAAACTCGGAGGACGAGAAGACAGGATCACGAAAGGAAAGGACTCCATACAGACAACAAGAAAGGACTGGTAAATATAGGGAGGCTAATGACAATTAAGTGAAGGCACCTTGTGCAATTAGCAGGAGTGCAATTACTGTGATGAAGGGACAAGGCAAGTGGGAATTGTAGTGCCTACGGTGAAGTGCCTAAGGGAAATGAGCCCACTAGTGGACACCCAGGGAAACAGAGACTAGACAGCGTGTCAAGTATGACATTCAGGTATTTTATACATCACTGCTCAGCACACATCCTTGACTGGCCCCAGTATTCAGTGTGATGGTGCTGGATTTGTTGCTGCCTAGATGTCTAGATGTGTGAGTGCCAAGTGGAGGACAGTGGTGATGCCACCATCGGTCGAGCTGTTGGACAGATATGCAAACTTGAAGGGGCAAGGTAGAAGGGGAGGTCAGACTTGATATGGTGCATGACTAGCCGTTCAAAGCACTTAATGAGAATAGGAGTAAGTGCAACTGGACAGTAGTCATTGAAGCAGGATGAAGACAGCCTCTTCGGGACTGGAATGATGGTGGTAGCTTTAAATCATGTGGGGACGACAGCCTGACTTAGTGAGATGTTGAAAACGTCTGTGAAGTAGGGGTTGAATGACTACTGATTTTTTAAAGTTGACTTTTATGTGATGAAAGTCGAGTTGAAGAAGTCAGCTAGTCGCTGATGACATTGCTAATGAACAAATAAGTCTGGAGCTGTTAAAAACACCTTGTGCACAGCTATGGCATATGAAACAGCGCTGTGTACATGGCCACTGCTCCTATAACAGCTCATTTATCAGTTATTTTGTCTTTGGGTCGTTTTATTTCTCACAGATTTTTGCTCATTCTAAATCAGATACAGATAAAGTAGCACAGTAAAGATTACATCTATATGAATTCATTAGTGAGAGCGATTGTGTGTGTGAATTATTTCTACATGGCAGCGTCTCTCTAGTAGTAGTGATGCTGTGGGGGATGTGTTAGGGATGTTTCCCACACACTTCGCTGCAGCATAGACCAAAGTGATGAACCAGGTAATGCCAGCACAGACAGAGCGATGGTGCTTGTCTTTGAGTTTGGTGAAGGTGATGGGATGGAGGACAGCCATATATCTGTCCAGACAGATGCAGGACAGGAAGAGCGGTGACGAGTCTTTGATGCCGTAGAAGAAACGCAGGACGTACCAGGTACTGCTGCTGGTGGTAAGATAGAAAATGTTGGCCAGCTCCAGTGGAGGAACGAGGCAGAAGAACGTGTCAAGCATGGCCAGGTGGCTGATGAAGATGTCTGAGGTAGATGAGTTACCCTTATTCTTACGAATGAGCCACAAAACCATGATGTTGGTTGGAATGCCCAGGAACATGTTGATGAACTGCATCACCAAGTAAAAGATGAGGACAGCCGGTATGTCTGCGCAGCTGCTGTACAAGGTCTTCTCGCCCGAAGAGATGTTCAAAGGCTGCTGAGAGGAATTGAAGAATCTGCAGAGCTCTACGATTGCCATCATCCTCTTCTTGTGCTGACAGCAACAGCTGAAACACACAAAAAGAGATCAAATGCAAGTCTTCTCTGATCCTCACTAACATGTGCTTCATCCAAAATGAACCAGCTTTTACTTTTGTCATGATAATAACTTTCATGGGGGGATTTCACTGTTGCTCTTGCTGCCTTTCACAAGCATTTAATAATTGAAGGTCAAATACATGTTGAAGTAAATCACGTATCTGCATCAACAGTTATATCCTCAGTCAAATATTTTTTTTAAAGTTTTTGCCATCTACAGCAGGGCATGTTATCAGAAATTTACTAATATATACTATTTATACTCAGTATACATACTATAAATATATGAGTTTGTGGTATAAACTAGTGAGATTTGTTACATTTATAACACTTTATATGTTACAGATTGTCTCAAAGCAGATTCATTTATTCGGTCAGTAAATCTGAATGCAGAGAAACTTTTCAGCAATTTATAAACGGCATCTCTTACCTTTCATGAGTTACTAGGTCTCGGAGATGCTCTTCAGCCGCAAGAGCTTGTAGGAAGACTGATGTGGGAATGACATCTAATTTTAAACTGAAAACAAAGACTACACATTCACTCCCACGATTCAAAACCACAGAGTTTTAGGAGCCAATCAGAGCCAAGCGGAGACTAAAGGCCACTGTGGAAATGTCTGATCTGCATGATTCTCTTACAGAAGAAACATTTGCATATTATTGATTTTATAAAAAAGATAACATGTTAACCAGGGTGGTTTCTAGAAAATTCGATGCCCAAAAAAAAAAAAAAACTATTGCTCATTGTTACGATGACAACCAATTTGAATGTGACAAGAAACAGTGTCTGAAAAGAATATACAGGTCCTTCTAAAAAAAATTGCATATTGTGATAACAGTTCATTATTTTCCATAATGTAATGATAAAAATTAAACTTTCATATATTTTAGATTGATTGCACACCAACTGAAATATTTCAGGTATTTTATTGTTTTAATACTGATGATTTTGGCATACAGCTCATGAAAACCCAAAATTCCTATCTCAAAAAATTTGCGTATCATGAAAAGGTTCTCTAAACGAGCTATTAACCTAATCATCTGAATCAACTAATTAACTCTAAACACCTGCAAAAGATTCCTGGGGCTTTTAAAAACTCCCAGCATGGTTCATTACTCAAAACCGCAATCATGGGTAAGACTGCCGACCTGACTGCTGTCCAGAAGGCCATCATTGACACCCTCAAGCGAGAGGACACAGAAAGAAATTTCTGATCGAATAGGCTGTTCCCAGAGTTCTGTATCAAGGCACCTCAGTGGGAAGTCTGTGGGAAGGAAAAAGTGTGGCAAAAAACGCTGCAAAACGAGAAGAGGTGACCGCACCCTGAGGAAGATTGTGGAGAAGGACCGATTCCAGACCATGGGGGACCTGCGGAAGCAGTGGACTGAGTCTGGAGTAGAAACATCCAGACACCGAGCACAGGCGTGTGCAGGAAATGGGCTACAGAGAAGCAGCACTGGACTGTTGCTCAGTGGTCCAAAGTACTTTTTTAGGATGAAAACAAATTTTGCATGTCATTCGGAAATCAAGGTGCCAGAGTCTGGAGGAAGACTGGGGAGAAGGAAATGCTAAAATGCCTGAAGTCCAGTGTCAAGTACCCACAGTCAGTGATGGTCTGGGGTGCCATGTCAGCTGCTGGTGTTGGTCCACCGTGTTTTATCAAGGGAAGGGTCAATGCAGCTAGCTATCAGGAGATTTTGGAGCACTTCATGCTTTCATCTGCTGAAAAGCTTTATGGAGATAAAGATTTCGTTTTTTAGCACGACCTGGCACCTTCTCACAGTGCCAAAACCACTGGTAAATGGTTTACTGACCATGGTATTACTGTGCTCAATTGGCCTGCCAACTCTCCTGACCTGAACCCCATAGAGAATCTGTGGGATATTGTGAAGAGAAAGTTGAGAGACGCAAGACCCAACACTATGGATGAGCTTAAGGTCGCTATCGAAGCATCCTGGGCCTCCATAACACCTCAGCAGTGCCACAGGCTGATTGCCTCCATGCCACGCTGCATTGAAGCAGTCATTTCTGCAAAAGGATTCCCGACCAAGTATTGAGTGCATAACTGAACATAATTATTTGAAGGTTGACTTTTTTGTATTAAAAACACTTTTCTTTTATTGGTCGGATGAAATATGCAAATTTTTTGAGAATTTTGGGTTTTCATGAGCTGTATGCCAAAATCATCAGTATTAAAACAATAAAAGTCCTGAAATATTTCAGTTGGTGTGCAATGAATCTAAAATATATGAAAGTTTAATTTTTATCATTACATTATGGAAAATAATGAACTGTTATCACAATATGCTAATTGTTTTAGAAGGACCTGTACATTCCACAAATCTGAATACATTATTTGTAAATTGACTGTTAATATTTACATTTTGCACGATTGGATGCCTCTACAATCCTATATAACAATCCCTCCCTAGTAGCTAAGATATTGCACATAATTTACACAAATCACACATAAATTATTTTTTATTACATTTGGATATGTTTAGATATTATCAATTGCTACTTTTTTGTCTTTATCTGTTTTTTGTTTTGCTGTTGTTTCTTGAAACATTAATTTGAAGTGTCAGTTATTGCATTATTATTTCAGTCAAACATAGATTCAAGATTTTTATTTGTCAAATACACGATTATATAGAGAATATATAGCCAACAGTGAGATTCAAGTCCGCTCCATGGACAGTGCAATTATTAAAGAACACAGAGGAAAATATGAGTCTAAAACATTAAATAAAATGTATACTGTGTAATTAAATGTAGAATAGAAAATAAAATGTGTATGAAAGTATACTGTAGTATTAAATATTAAGATACACAGGAATGCACAAGAGGCGAAAGTGCAAATAGGTTGTGACAATGGCCCTAGCCAGGCTTTGAAAATTTGTGAAGTCCTGGGGGTTTCTATAATAACCCCCTTATTATAGAATTGTGCTATAATAACCCCCTTGTTACAAACACGCCAGGTTCCACCTCCACTCAGTAACAATGCACGCCCTCACCTGAATACTGAGCACATCCACCTGATCATCCTGCTATCATGGATCCATTCATCACTCAACCCAACACTACCTGCTCCTCTGCTTGTGTCTATTAATAAACCCATCTGTCTGTTACTCCTCTGCCTACCGAGTGATCTGTAACAGAAGACCGGACCAATACCGCTAGGCACAAGCATGAGCCTCATGGACCCCTTTCAAGATCTGGTTGATGCACTCCGAAGAACACTCACGTCTCCACCTGCATCCCCAACACTAGCGAGCACTTCCGTCAACGATGCCAGCACTTCCTCACCTTCCGTTCACGCCAGTCCCATGGCCCGGCCGGCGCCCTACTCTGGTTTGGCGGAGGAGTGCAGTTGTTTCCTCCTACAATGCTCACTGGTCCTGGAGATGCATTCGCACTTGTACCCCACTGAGAGATCCAAGGTAGCCTTTGTAATTTCTCAACTGCAAGGCAAAGCACTACTGTGGGCAGATTCAATATGGACTCAAAATAACCCAGTTATCTAGTCTTATTCCAGCTTCATCTACCATTTCCGTGAAGTTTTTGGCAGACCAGCTTGGGACTCTTCCATTGGTGAGAAGCTGTATAATCTCAAACAGGGAAAAATGTCTGTCAATGAATATGCCCTTCAGTTTAGGACTCTAGCGGCCTCCAGTGGATGGAACGAAAAGGCTTTACTGACTACCTACCATCAGGGATTGGAACCACGAGTGCGGTTGCATCTCACTGCATACGAGGACATCAGGCTTGAACGATTCATCCAGCTGTCCATCCGCTTCGCCACCCGTATGCAGTACTGCTTAGAAGAGCACCAGGGCCAGGCGTATTCCACTACGCCACTCTGCTGACCAGAGGCCGTCAGCTCCACAGAACCTGCCAGCGAACCCATGCTAATAGACTCCTATCGTCTTTCTATGGCTGAACGACAAAGATAGCTGGCCCAGAATCTGTGCCTCTACTGTGCAGCCCCGGGGCATGCCATCGCTGTATGCCCCATCCGTCCTCCTCGTCCGTCCGGCCATTCTCCCTTCAAGATACCAAATGAAACCACTCACCACTGTTGTGACACTTACTGCCGCTGACATCCGATTTCCGCCCTCCTTGATTCTGAGTCAGCCGGCAACTTCATCTCCGACCCCCTCTGCCGTCAGCTCAAGCTCGCTACCACGGCAACGGCGTCAGCCTACCAAGTCCACACTATCACCGGCAAGCCGTTAAGCAGGAGATGCATGCGTCATAGTGTGAGTCCCATTTCCCTCCAAACCGGACTACTCCATCATGAGGAAATCCATCTGCTGGTTCTGGAGGAATTCACAGCTGACGTAATTCTAGGACACCCGTGGTTAGAACAGCATAACCCTGTAATCTCCTGGAAGATGGGCAAAGTCCTGTTTCAAGAGCTACATCTCAGGTTGTGCAGTTCCAGCCACATCTTCCCCTGAGCCTCTTCCAGTCTGTTCCACTTCAATAGAGAGCCCAGTGGAAAACCAATCCATCGCCATCCCTACCTGCTATGCCCCCTTCATTGACGACTTCTGCCCCAAACGGGCCTCCAAGCTGCCTCCACACCGGCCATGGGACTGTACCATCGATCTGCTGCCGGGTGAACCAGTGCCTAAAGGAAGGATATACCCCCTATCCATTCCAGAGGAGAAGGCCATGGAGGAATACATCAAGGAGGCGCTGGCCCAGAGTTATATTCATCCATCTAGATCCCCTGCTGCTTTGAGTTTCTTCTTTGTGGAGAAAAAGGTTTAAGATCATGCATTGATTATCAGGCTCTCAACAATATAACAGTGAAGTTCAGGTACCCACTTCCCCTCGTCCTAGATGCTTTGGAACATCTCTGTGGTGCCACTGTGTTCACCAAGTTGTACCTCTGCAGCGCCTATAACCTCACCCGGATACGAGAGGGGGACAAGTGGAAGACTGCCTTCATAACCCCTACTGGCCACTATGAATACTGCGTGATGCCGTATGGACTTGTTAACGCCCCGTCAGTCTTACAGCATTTCTTCCACGAGGTGCTCCGGGAGTTCCTCCACAAGTTTGTCCTGGTTTACATAGATGATATCTTCATATACTCCCGGAGCCTGGCAGTAACACCAACGCCACGTTGCGGAGGTCCTGCAATGCCTGAGGGCCTTCCAACTTTATCTCAAGGCCGAAAAGTGCTCTTTCCATCAGCCCTCAGTGCAGTTCCTTGGATACAACATCAGCAGCAGTGGCATCCGAATGGACAAAGGGAAGGTGAATGCCGTCAGAGATACTTGGAGTATCTTTGAGTGGCCAAAAGATTAAATCCGAGACATGCCTACTGGGCGTTATTCTTCACCCGCTTCCACTTCACCATCTCATACCGCCCAGGGGTGAAAAACGTAAAGGCTGACGCCCTGTCCAGGTGTCACGCCCCGAATAGAATCCCGAAAAGATCCAGAAACCATTCTTCCAGAAAGAGTCATCATCTCTCCTATTACCTGGTCCGCTGAGACCCTTCCTCCTACAGATCCTACTACCAAAACCCCGCTGGGTTGCCCACCGGGACGGGACATCAGTATATCCCCAGGACACGGCGCACTCCACTCATTCACTGCGCTCACACATCTCTTGGCACTGGTCACCTGGGGGTCAATGAAACCCTCTCATTGCTGAAGGAACGCTTCTGGTGGCACAACATGGCCTCGGATGTCAGGAGGTACGTGAATGAATGCACAAGCTGCGCCATATCCAAAAGCCCTCGCCATCTTCCATCAGGCAAGCTCTATCCTCTGCCCATTCCCAATCGCCCGTGGTCACACCTAGGCATGGATTTCATAACAGATCTTCCTCCTTCAGATAACAACACCTGCATTCTTGTCATAGTGGATAGATTTTCTAAATCCTGTCGTCTTCTTCCTCTGAAGGGTCTACACATTGCCATGGAAACGGCGAAACAGTTATTTAATCATGTCTTCAGGTACTTCAGCATCCCAGAGGATATTGTCTTGGACCGAGGCCCCCAGTTCATCTCCTGGGTATGGAAGGCTACCACCAGACTCACTCCATTCCAGTGTGTACTCGGCTACCAACCTCCTCTATTCCCCTGGTCAGGTGAACCCTCGGATGTTCCCGCCATCGACTACTGGTTCCGGGAGAGCGAGAGGGTCTGGGATGCAGCACACCACCAACTCCAGCATGCCTTACACAGACTCAGAACGACAGCTGACCTTCGCCGATCTGAGGCCCCAACGTACCAACCCGGTCAGGAGGTCTGGCTGTCCAGCTGGGACATCTGCCTGCGCCTGCCCTGCCGCAAACTAAGTCCCAGATTCATTGGCCCATTCACCATCCTCCAGCAGATCAATCCAGTCACTTACAAACTACAGTTAACCCCTGATTACTGGATTCACTCCACTTTCCACGTGTCTCTCACCATGTGTCTCTCACTCTCAACCTCACCATCCTTTACTTCTCTCCCTCCACAGAACCTGGCGAAACCGAAGCCCCCCCCCCTCCACTCCTCCTAGACGACGGCGCGGCCTATGCAGTTAGTGGACTCCCGGCGGCGTGGTGGACAACTGGAATATCTAGTGGACTGGGAAGGATACGGTCCAGAGGAACGTTCCTGGGTCCCATGCAACGATATCCTGGATTCTTACTTACTCGACACCTTCCACTCCCAGGGGAAGAGGACGTCCACATTCCATCTCCACTGAATCACAACGCACGCCCTCACCTGAATACTGAGCACATCCACCTGATCCTCATCATTATCCAATCACCTTGGCACCATAAATACCACACACACGAACTCAATCAATGTCCGGTCTCGTTCGCGACAAGGTCTTACCTGTATGCTAACTCTAAGGACTAACTCTCCCTCTAGTTACCTCTCTCCAGTGATTCTCCGAAGATCCAGATCCCCAGTGTGCGTGTGTGTGGTTCACTTCCCTCCTCTGACGTCTTCACCCTGCTATCACGGGTCCATTCATCACTCAACCCAACACAACCTGCTCCTCTGTTTGTGTCTATTAATAAACCCACCTGTCTGTTACTCCTCAGCCTCCCGAGTGATCTGTAACACCCCTATAAATACAACTAATTATATACTCCAACAGAAATGTAGATGTTTTTGGAGGGATGATGTTCATTTAATCATACCATATTTATTAACACGTGGAGAAGAACAGAAACACATTAACTGGAAAATAATTAAGAATTAAAGTGAAGAATCAGCTGTGGAACTATCAGGCAGCATTTAGTGTTCAGAACCACCATTTTTCTGAGCTGCAACTTTCCTGGAGTCTCCAGAATTACAAGGTGTCAGGTTCTGAGAGACTTAAAAGATCCCAAAAAAAACTATTTAATTAGAATACCATGAAGTATTGTGAAATACTATATATTAAGACTTTATATATAGGCTTTATGAACAGATGGGTTCTGAGTAGGGATGGGTATCGTTAAGGTTTTAACGGTATTACTACTCTTGCCAATATTGCTTAACGGTCCGGTACTTTAACAGTATTCTTATCGGTACTTTGTGTTGTGTTAGGCAGTCGAAAACTTTGCATTTCTCTGTCTGCACATAATGCACTTTTGAAAGATGCTTTGACAGATTGCTTGTGTTTCCACCCTTACATGCAAAATTCATACTGTTATGTCTGTGCTTGTGCCGCGCTTGTTGTGGTGTGTGTGTGTGACTGACAGACAGCCTCCGCAGCGCGCATGAGCAATCTCGCAGATCTCACAGACAAATGTCTTAATATGATTGCACATTAGAAATGTTTGGTGAGATAAATTGTGCACGATAACATTATTTAGGAAAAATACATAGTACATTACGTTTTTCCCCTCCAGTACATTTACATTTACATTTACAGTTAATCATTTAGCAGACGCTTTTATCCAAAGCGACTTACAAATGAGAACAATAGAAGCAGTCAGGTCAACAAGAGAACAACAACAGAATACAAGTGCCATGACAAGTCTCAGTCTAGTATAGAATGCATAGCCAGGTGTATAATTTTTTTTTTTTTTTTTTTTTTTATTAAATGAAAAAGACAAGAAAAGGAAAAGTACTGGTGTTAGTAGGTTAAGTGCAGGCGAAAAAGATGAGTCTTTAGATGTTTCTTGAAAATGAGTAAAGACTCAGCTGTACGAATTGAGATTGGGAGGTCATTCCACCAGCTGGGCACAGTCCAGGAAAAGGTCCGTGAGAGTGATTTTGAATTTCTTCTAATTGATGATCCATCACAACTCCTAGGTTTCTGGCTGTCCTCGAAGGAGTTATGGTTGACGAGCCCAGCTGTATAGAGAAGTTGTGATTAATCAATGGGTTAGCTGGAATCACCAGTAGTTCAGTCTTTGTAAGGTTAAGCTGAAGGTGATGGTCATTCATCCAGCTAGAAATGTCACTCAGACAGGCTGAAATGCGAGCAGCTACCGTCGGGTCATCAGGCTGGAATGAGAAGTAGAGTTGGGTGTCATCAGCATAGCAGTGATAAGAAAAGCCATGCTTCTGAATGACAGATCCTAAAGATGTCATGTAGATGGAGAAGAGAAGTGGTCCAAGTACTGAGCCTTGAGGAACCCCAGTAGCAAGGTGGTGTGACTTAGAAACATCACCCCTCCAAGACACACTGAAGGATCTGTCAGAGAGGTAGGACTTAACCCACAGGAGAGCAGTTCCAGAGATTCCCATCTTTCTGAGGGTGGACAGGAGAATCTGGTGATTAACAGTGTCAAAAGCAGCAGACAGGTCCAGTAAGATGAGTACCGAGGATTTTGAAGCTGCTCTTGCTAGTCGCAGGGCTTCAGTAACCGAGAGCAGAGCAGTCTCAGTTGAGTGGCCACTTTTGAAGCCAGATTGGTTGCTGTCCAGGAGGTTGTTCTGTCCAAGGAACATAGAAAGCTGGTTGAACACAGCCCGCTCAAGTGTCTTTGCAATGAATGGAAGAAGGGATACCGGTCTGTAGTTTTCAAGAAGCGCTGGATTTAGAGATGGTTTCTTGAGCAGTGGGCTTACCCGAGCCTGCTTGAATGCTAAGGGAAATGTTCCAGATTGAAGAGAGGAGTTGATAATGTGAGTAAGTGAAGGTATGACTGAAGAAGAGATCGCTTGAAGGAGGTGAGTGGGGATAGGATCAAGTGGACAAGTAGTAGGATGATTGGACAGGAGAATTTTGGAGACGTCCATCTCTGAGAGTGGGGAGAAGGAGGATAAAGAGTGTGCATCAACATTATTTAGGAAAAATACATAGTACATTACGTTTTTCCCCTCCAGTACCGATGGCAGAACCGGTACCGTCAGATCTTACTGATACTACGGTCTTTCATAATTTAGCCCCGGGGCCAGTTTAATACCGGGTTTCGGTACCCATCCCTAGTTCTGAGTGACTCTTGAAGCACCAGCACCACCTCCTCTTACGTACGACGCTTTGAGGAATATATCTTCCAGAATCTGACATTAGATTTAGGAGCTTATTTTTATTCCATCTCCTATCCTGAAAAGTCTGTCTAGCAGAATTGACAAAAAATTTATCTTCACATTAATTCTTATTTCTTTTGCAATTCTTTTTGTCATTTCTTCCCCCGTGACCCAGTCACCATTTTTTGTCCAATGGTCAAGTCTTAACCTAATTATTGTTAATTATCTTAAAATAATTATTGTTCATGTTAAAATAGTTAATGTTTATGAATGAAATCTTATTGTAAAGTGTTATTAAAGTTATATATATATATATATATGGTTCTGTGAGTGTGATTTCAAAGTCTAGATCAGCGCTTCTCAAAGTCCGGACTCCGGTCCGGATCCGGACCTGGAGAGAATTCAATCCGGACCCGCCTCCATTTCATATTTCGACAGCAAGTAATTGTGTGTAAGGGATTAAAAGTCTGGATTTCCTACTTTAGTAAACGCATGTCAAAATCATTTGTTTAGTGTTTAATGTCTTTTTGGAGATGTTCCGCAATTAAAGCGAAGGCGATATACTGAAAGTTTTCCTCCGTGATTCAGTTGCCATGACATCCAGTGAGTGTACGTAATACGTACGGAACGTTTGACGTAATTGGGCGCGAGTCGCGCGACGCGACACTTCACCTCAGTAATATAAGCGTTTGAATGTTCGTGGAGGATGTCATTGTCCAGGAAAAGAAAAGTTGACCAAGAAAATAGAGTTTTCAAAGATGATTGGACAGAGAGGTATGCGTTCATTTTGCCCCAATCCAGCACGAAGCCATTCTGTTTGATTTGTAACGAGACAGTTGGAGTTGTGAGTGGAAACGTCAAACGGCATTATGAAACAAAACAGAGCTGTGACACAGCAAGACAGAGCTATTTGGACTAAAATGGTCACGGCTGAAAATTTCCCCAATCTACAGAAAGTAGCCATCTGTGCTCTAACCATGTTTGGGTCAACCTATTGGTGTGAGTCTGCATTCTCAGCAATGAATGCTGTAAAGAACTCACACCGCAGCAGCTTGACTAATGAACATTTAGGCCAGTGTCTCCAGTCTAGAAACCACACCTTTTGTGCCACGGCAGCTGATGGGAGACCGACAGTGCCATTTCTCACATTAAACTGCTCTGTATTTTGCACCATGTTAGTCTTGTGGTGTTTTTTTAAGAAAAATCTAGACCCTTAAATTAATTGTTTTGCCACGTTTGCACGTTATTCATGTATTTTGAATGCAGCCACCTTATTTTTTCATAAAACAAATGTTAATTTGTAATACATGTTGATTAAAAACAAGTTTTATAATGACCATATAGTTCCGGACCTTTCTCATTGTTGAAAATTCAGATTTGGACCTTTGAATGTAGACTTTGAGAACCCCTGGTCTAGATGATTCAGATTAACCCTTTAACTGCCGTATCCCTTAAAACCTGACTGCCAGAGGGCTATTGTGAATGCATGTGCCTGCTTGGCACAGTTTACCTGATGCCACAGGGGTGGTGTTGCACTGATGGCTTGAGCCCGCCATCATTTGCTTTTAAAACCAGAAAAAAGGGAAATATTTTTTTTTATTCTTTATCTTTATTTGTATTTTTATTTTAAAGGGTGTAAAGAATTAATTCTAAAGTGCCTAATAACTAATAATGTTGTGGACTTCAATACATTAATAAAAAATATTGGCTAAATAATTGATCATTCATCCACCTCAGAAATAATGACATAGACTACTGCACTCCCCTATAAAAAAGTTTTATTTATTTTTTAAGTAAAAAGTATCGTATTGGTATCGATATCGGCGATACTGACCCTATATGTATTTGGTATCGGATTGATACCAAATTTTGCAGTATCGCCCACCACTATTATTGGAAGAATGGCTTCTACGCTAATATTTGTCTGTTTCTCTCTTATTCCGAGGTCACCGTAGCCAAAAGATCCAGTCTGTATCCAGATCAGAGGGTCACTGCAGTCACCCGGATCCAGTACGTATCCAGACCAGATGGTGGATCAGCACCTAGAAAGGACCTCTACTGCCCTGAAAGACAGCGGAGACCAGGACAACTAGAGTCCCACATATCCCCTGTAAAGACCTTGTCTCAGAGGACCACCAGGACAAGACCACAGGAAACAGATGATTCTTCTGCACAATCTGACTTTGCTGCAGCCTGGAATTGAACTACTGGTTTCGTCTGGTCAGAGGAGAACTGGCCCCCAGGTTTTTTTCTCCATTCTGTCACCGATAGAGTTTCGGTTCCTTGCCGCTGTCACCTCTGGCTTGTTTAGTTGGGGTCACTTCATCTACAGCGATATCGTTGACTTGAATGCAAATAAATGCACAGACACTATTTAACTGAACAGAGATGACATCACTGAATTCAATGATGAACTGCCTTTAACTATCCTTTTGCATTATTGACCCACTGTTTTCCTAATGAATGTTGTTCAGTTGCTTTGACGCAATGTATTTTGTTTAAAGCGCTATATAAATAAAGGTGACTTGACTTGACTTAATCAACGCAGCTACTTAAAGGTACAGGTTATAGGACCTGCCACTAGAGGGCACACCACCAAAACAATAACAATTGTGTGGTTTGATGACGCTAAGAAGGAGCGTGGAATGATGGGATTTGTTGTCTTTTAACCAACCGCTGACAGCGATCAATCAGACGGAAAGATAAATCATGAATTTAACGGAGTAGATTACATACAAGGTCAATGCAAAGACGCGATCAGACTATGGATCAAACACATCTTTGCGCGGGTCTAGAGATGTAATGCCCTGTGTTTGGCGTGTATGCCCCATAATACTAATGTTGTTGATCGTTATAATATAATGTTTTTTGTAAGGATACAAATCAAAACAACTCATCTGTCGCGTAAAACACGCGAGATTGGCATCTCTTTCTAGTTGAAGTTTGTCACAAAGCTCTCTCCATCTAGAAAATGCAACACCGATATTAATACTCGTTCTCCTCTTGTCCCAAACTCTTCTTGGGTCGTTTGGTTGGCCCGTACGTGTACGTTTACGTTTACGTTTACGGGAGCTGTTCTTGTTGACAGAACCAGCGGCAGACAGTAAACTGTAATTATTGTTACTGTTGTCATATGGTTTCTACATTAGTAAAGGCGGTAACAAGGGTAACTAATGTCATTGACAGGCGACTGCACTGCCCTGTGTAACTGTTTAGAATGGGAATTTTCTCATGATTTATAAGTAGTTACAAGAAGATATTGTTAGTAATTAGCTGGACAGAATATATGACACTAGCCTAGTGGTTTTTGGATATTTTACTGCAATTATCTTACAAATTGTACCTTTAATCCTTTGCTACTAATTAAAGTGTGAACTTTCCCTTTAAATAATGTGACGCTCTGCTCTCTATGTGTATGACGCTGCTCCCTTTAAGTACTGTTAGAAGTGAATTAATTGATTCAGCATTTCGACACCTTCATAAGTATTCATTAAATTCGACAAAGCGGTTTCATAAAGGATGTATTGATCTCGTGAATTAGCTTATTTTATTATAGAAATATGTTTTTAATTGGCTATTAAATATTATATGTAAATATTACATAACATGCTGATCTATGCATTGCTGCAAAAAAGCACACCTTTTCGACAAATCTCACAACATGATTTATCAACTGCCACAAATACTGCATAAACAAAATACTGATTTTGTGCACTTAATTTACTGTACCAATATTTTAAATGGGCCTTAAACTTAGCTCTATTGCATGGCAAAAAAAATAAAATAAAGCGTTACTTTGCCAAAGCACTGACAGAGCCCAATGATCTACTTGCGTTGTTGAGTGCTCCAAATGCAAACTTTGCATGACTGAGGATAAAACACTCACTGTTAGGGGTAGCGCATTACAAGTAACGCGTGTTACGTAATCAGATTACTTTTTTCAAATTAGTAAAGTAATGCATTACTTTTTAATTTACAACAAAATATCTGAGTTACTTTTTTTTTTTTTTTTTTAAAGCAAAGCCTATTTACTTTGTTTCCCATTTATTGACTAACATGTCTCCTGTCCACATATTGGGAGAAATTGGAATAGAGATGTTGTGGTAATGTGCATTAATTTATCCCAGTCACAAAACATTCAGTATTCATCAAAATAAATTAAAACAGTGAAATGCAAACTCAGAATATGACACAAATATGCAATAATTAAATATGTTAAATAACACAAATGGCATGTGATTAGAGGAGGAAGAGGTAAAAGAGCATTCATGCAATCAGATTAGTGGACCAGTTTAAGTGACAATGGCTAGATTAGTGTTAGTTAAAATGATAGTTCAACCCAAAAAGAAAATTTGCTGTTAATTTACTCAGCCTCAGGTCATCCAAGGTGTGGGTGACTTTTTGCTAAAACTTTATAATAACATTCAGTTGTAAGTCATTTTTAAGTGATTAATGATGAACTAATAATCTACAAAACATTCATACGCGATTAATAAGTGATATGCTAATAATATGTGTATGTTTTGTCAATTCATGTACAAGTAATTTACAAGTAATTAAATGATGATGAACTAATCAATTTCAAAATATGAATATACATTCTCAAATGATTAAAATGCTAACGATTTACAAGTCTATGATGTTATCTTTTAAAAATAGCATCATGAAATAATCAAACAGATCCTAAATGGTTAATAGTTGTTAGTTAATATATTATAAATCACGTATAAATCATTGAAATGTCAACTTTGTACTATTATCTTGTTTGCACTTTATATTAGGGGATGCAGAAAGCTTTGTAAATGATTTATAATGTTTATTGAGATAATAGTACGATGTTGACATTTCAATTAAAATATTGACTTTCCACATATTTAAATCATTAGACATTGTAATGTGTACTTTGTGAACTTTAAACTTTAGCTTTGTTGTTCAAGCTCTCCTCAGCGTTCTCTCACTCTTACCGTAAACAAACAGCATCATCAGCTCCAGTATCGCGCCCGTGCATCCGTTGTCATGTGACAGAGAGGTCGCATTCTATAGACAGTATGACACGTGCTGACAGTGAGCCGGTTGCCCATGGTACGGATTAAAGGTAATACAGTTGTAAGAAGTGTTAATTTTCTTGTACAGACCAATCGTTTTTCTACATTAGATCTCAATGTATCATCAGGAAACACAGGTATTGATTTGGTCTTTTTTTGCTTTAGGTTTTTTTTTTATCTCAAAACCGCATTTTATGAATCACCAAGGACAACGGTTTGACCTAAGAATCTTCTTTACTGTTCTACTGGAGAAAAAAGTCACCCACACCTTGGATGATCTGAAGGTGAGTAAATTAACAGCAAATTTAAATTTGGGGGTGAACTATCCCTTTAAATGCAGAGTAAATTTCCCTATATGGTCAGTAAAAGTAATCAGCCAATACACGGGTCACTGTGCACATTCATGTCACTCTAAAATTACGACACGCCCAAATGAGCAGAACTGTACAAATGCTCGATATCCACACACCGCACCACAGTATTATCAACTAGATGTTGACCGATAGTGTCAGCTAGGGCAGCTATGGCCTAATGGTTAGAGAGCTGGACAAGTTACCAGAAGGTCGCCGGTTTGAATCTCGGTGCTGGGAGGAGTTGTTGGAGGGAGTGACTGAACACTGCTCTCTTCCACCCTCAATACCCATGGCTGAAGTGCCCTTGAGCAAGGTACTGAACCCCCATTTGCTGGATATATAGCTGCCCACTGCTCCGGGTGTGTGTTCACTTCTCACTGCTGTGTGTGTGCACTTTGGATGGGTTGAATGCAGAGCACCAATTCTGAGTATGAGCTACTATATTTGGCAAATGTCACAACAACGGTTTTAGTGGATTTTACCGATACCCATAGGCGTTGGAAAAGGGGGGTGCTGCAGCTCCCCGTTTTTTTTTTTTTGGGCAACAGTTTACCTGTTTGGAATAAAAAAAAAAATTACTAAAAAGTATTTATATTGGAATATTTGGGATTTGACAATGAAAAGAAATTGGGGTCTGTTTGAGTTAGTCTGTTTAAGTTATTTAAATCAAGATGTGTATTATTAACCAATTAGATTTGGAGTTGCCGATTATAATGCATAACTAAGGTTACCTCGAGGGACAGTTAGACACCCAAAGCACTGTGCAAATTTGAGCATGTCACAAAAGAGAATTTCTTAGATTTTCAAAAACCCTAAAAATATTAAGGTTTAAAAGTTTAAAAGTTTCAAGGACGAGTGTGGAGGATGATTTAGCTACTACCAAATCCATGTCCAGCTTCACTACTGGCAACCCTTTCAACGTTGGTCCTGCAGTCCAGACTGCTAATGTCAAACCCGTCTCCGCAGTTACAGTGCAAGCAGATGGAGCTGCCAAAACCACTGTGAGCCTAGGCCTATTTGTGGACCATTTTCAGCCAAATTATTTTAACTTTCCATCCAGACGTTTTGGGACTGAAGCTTCACAAGATCATTCAACTCAGGTTTGTTTCAGCGGTGGAAATGGCAAAAGTAGCTGGGATTCCCAAGCAAGCTAAGAAGGAGAGAACTGTTTTTGAGCTTCGCTGTCTGAAAACTTGGCTCTATAACTCTGTCACTCAGAAGAGACTGACTCATATGGCATTACTACATTTCCACAGGGACATTTTGGATCGCATTAATGTTCAGGACCTCATGAGAGTGTTTATCAGCGTCACTCCAGAGCGCTAATCCACGTTTGGAGTGCCAAAATTCTCATAAGGTTAGATGCAGTTTTTTTTGCCTGTATGACACTGTGCTTGTTGTTAACTACTGTCTCTGCCATGCAGAATATTTATATAATATTTATAGACTTTATGGTTGTTATTTGTGACATAATCTTAAAAACAGGAGAGGGGTTAGCAGAATGTGGCCCTATCTTTTAAGTCTGCTTTAGTGGTTTGCCTGGTTGAGCCTGTCAGCCGTTGCTGTATCTGTCACTTGCATTGAACCAGTTGTAGAGTAAAACTTTAGTGTTCTTGCATTGCACGCATTCTTTCATGCCAAATCATGCATGCAGCACTGTGCTTGCTTTTATGTTTGTGAATGTTATGTTTGTGTTGTGGGATCAGTTGTGGCTAGGTGATACGTCTTAAAAGTGGAACATGGAAATCTCATGGATGTACTGAAAAAAAAGTTCCCGTGTGCAGTCTAATATCCTGGTGTATGGGCTATGCAGTGTTCTCAGCGATTATTTTTTTAATTTGTTTTTGCACAGCACCCCCAACCTAAAACATCTTCCCACGCCCCTGATGAAACCAACATTTTTGGGCAAGGCATTTAGAAACAAAGCGTCCCGATTTAAAAAATAAACCACAAGAGTTTTTCGGAAGACAGTTAAAACAACTCAGAAGTAGTAAGGCCCTTTTAACAGTCTCAGGTGACCTTAACAGGAAGGGTATGGTAGCATCTTACATTGTGAGTTACAGAGTTGCTATTATGTGCAATCCCCATACTATTGTGGAGAAATTAATTCTTCCTGCTGCTGCTGATATAGTTGGTGTAATGCTCAGGGAAAATGCCAAAAAACAATAAAGATAATGCCATCATCAGACAGCTTTGTTTCATGTTGCAATGCTGAAATGGCAGAAGCTGTTTTAAAACAACTATTGCTTCGCATAAAAGCCAGCGAATTCAAAGCTTTACAAATTGATGAATCAACAGATGTAGCTGGTTTAGCTCAACTGCTGTTTTATGTGCGTTACATTTATGAAGGTACAATTATGGAAGATGTACTTTTTTGCAAACCATTGGATTGCAGGACAACTGGGGAGGAAATTTTCAAAGTCTTAGACAGCTTTGTAACATCACAGGGCCTTCTGTGGACAAAGTGTTAACACATTGTAACAGTGGCGCACCCTAGTGATCATTTGGAAACAGTATCTATTTTATAGTTCGGGCACCAGACAGGATTTTGGCCTCCCACCAAATAAATTTCAAAATACCGTGATAGCTCAGGGAGATTTTGAAACCACAGTTACAAAAAAACCTAAATGGATTGCTTGCACGCTAGATGATAGAAGACAAAGAGCTTGCATTTTGAAAGAAATCATTCTTTCTTTTCACTTTATACACAATTCTGGAAACAAATCAAAGCCCCATATAAACACGAAAAAAAAAAAAAAAAAAAAAAAAAATTGCAAACAACAAGGTTTTCATACAAGCATAACTAAATGAACGGAGTAGAAATTAAAGTAAACAAGATCAGCAGATCCTAGGCATTGTCTTCTAAATAAAACACTCATCAGCGGTCCAAAATAAATAAATTAAAAATCAGGATTAGTTATTTCTATACTTTTGACCAACCAAAGTCATATTTACACTGAAATAAAAAATAAGAATACAATAAAATGCTTATAAAATAAAATAAAATGTGCAGGGCAGTATACTGAAAACTTAATAAATATTAAGATGAGCAGAAATGTACAAGAAAAGAATATGCAAACAAGTTGTACAGGGATTTACATAGCAGCAATAGAGGTAAAAAAGTAAATAAATTTAATTAAAAATGACAGAAATTGCTGTGTGCAAGTGACAGTGCCATTATATTAAGTATTTTACTGATAAGTAAGTGAAGTCATGTAGATGTTAACAGTCTGGGTTTGAGTTTAGGAGGCTGGGTTTGAATTTAGGAGCCTGATGGCCTGGGGGAAGAAACTCCTCTTAAGTCTCTCAGTTTTTGACATCAGGCTACGGAAGCGCTTACCAGATGGCAGCAAAATGAAAGGACAGTTACCAGGGTCGTTAGAGTCCTTAATGATTTTAACAACTCTGCTTTTAATCTTCCTGATGTATCCGAATTCCTTAGCATATCCAAAACCTCAGAACAACTTGATGATGTAACATAAAGTATGGACTCTCTCTTTTCTAGTATTTTAAATACAGTTGCTCCTTTAGGCTTAAGGAAGGTTAAGAAAAACAGTCTGACACCATGGTATAATGAGCAGACTTGCACCATAAAGAGAGCAGCCTGGAAAATGGAGCAAAGCTGGAGAAAAAAACAAAACTAGTGATATTTTGTATTACTTGGCTGCGGGTGTCGCTGTTGGACAGTGTTCTCTCTAATTCCTGTTGGGCTGCTGGCCTTGCTGTAGCAAATCGTAGCTCCGTGTAGCCGTTTTTTTTTTCTTCTCTAGAATCTTTACCTTACTATCACTCTCTGTTTTTTAAAGTGATAAAATATAACTTAATTCACACCATATTTCTGATATTATCGATCAATCTTATCAGATTTATTTTGATCGTTCACTTTTATTTTATACCCGTGAGTACAGTACACCTGCATTGTGTTAGCACTCGTTAGCTTGTCATTAGCATTTTCATTCAAACCTATTACTGTTTTCTTTTCTCCTCTCCTCTCTCTCGCTCCAGTTTTTCAAAATTTCATCAAACAACCGTGGTAAGAATATTTCATCAAGCACGGTGAGTAATGGCTTCTCCTGCTATCGTTATTTGCACCTCTTGTCACATGTACAGTTTATCTCTCTGTCGCAGATTAGGGATTCACATGTGATAAATGCAGGGAAATAGTTAGGCTGACAGAGAAGATTTCAGAATTAGAGACATGCATCCAAACTTTAATTGAGGACAGTAAGAATGTTAGGGCTCTAGATATGGCCTTGGATGCGTCTAGCTCAGGGATTCCTGTACATTGTTCGGTTCCAGCAACAGAGCCCCTGCAGCAGGGCAACTGGGTGACAGTGAGGCAGCGTAGTCATCGGTCAAAACACCGCTCCTCTGTTCCGATCAAAATATTAAACAGGTTCTCCCCACTCAGTGATACACCCACTGAGAAACCTGATGAAAGTGCTCTAGTTATTGGTGATTCTATTGTACGGAACTTGAATATAAAGACACCAGCCACCATAGTCAAATGGTTACCGGGGGCCAGAGCGCCTGACATCTTGGCAAATTTAAAAGTGCTGGCTAATCCTAAACGTAAATACAGTAAGATTGTTATTCATGCCTGCGCTAATGATGTTCGACTTCGCCAGTCGGAGATCACTAAAAATAACATTAAAGAGGTGTGTGAACTTGCAAGCACGATGTCAGACACTGTAATATGCTCTGGTCCCCTCCCTGCTTACTGTGGTGATGAGATACATAGCAGATTGTCATCACTCAGTGGCTGGATGTCTAAGTGGTGCCCACAGAATAACATAGGTTTCATAGACAATTGGACGAGCTTTTGGGGCAGACCTGACCTGTTGAAAAGAGAAGGTCTTCATCCCTCCTGGGGTGGCGTCACTCTTCTCTCTAGAAATATGGCAAATAGTCTTAGTGCTTATACTTGACTAACTGGGGACCAGGTCAGGAAGCAGATAGACTGGTTAAACCGACTGTCTGCTAGCTGCCTCCCGTCACAGAGGTCAGTTAATTCTCAGCACATAGAGACTCTTTCACCTAGACATCACACTATAGAGACTGTGTCTGTTCCCCGAACTTGTTATAAACATGAGCCGCGTCTAAAAGGCAAAGGGAGAGGTGTTGCTTCAATTTATAACAACGTTTTCAGGATTTCTCAGAGGACAGGCTTCAAGTATAACTCGTTTGAAGTAATGGTGCTTCATATAACATTATCCAGAGAAACAAATGTTAATGATAAATCTCCTGTTATATTTGTACTGGCTACTGTATACAGGCCACCAGGGCACCATACAGACTTTATTAAAGAGTTTGGTGATTTTACATCCAAGTTAGTTCTGGCTGCAGATAAAGTTTTAATAGTTGGTGATTTTAATATCCATGTTGATAATGAAAAAGATGCATTGGGATCAACATTTATAGACATTATAGACTGAACTCTATTGGGGTTAGACAGCACGTTTCAGGACCTATTCATTGTCGAAATCATACTCTAGATTTAACATGGAATTGATGTTGATAGTGTTGAAATTACGCAGCCAAGTGATGATATCTCTGATCATTATTTCGTTTTGTGCTGCAAACTTCATATGGCAAAATTGTAATTTCTACTTCTTGTTACAAGTATGGAAGAACCATCACTTCTACCACAAAAGACTGCTTTTTAAGTTATCTTCCTGATGTATCCAAATTCCTTAGCATATCCAAAACCTCAGAACAACTTAATGATGTAACAGAAACTATGGACTCTCTCTTTTCTAGCACTTTAAATACAGTTGCTCCTTTACGCTTAAGGAAGGTTAAGGAAACCAGTATGACACCATGGTATAATGAGCATACTCGCACCCTAAAGAGAGCAGCCCAAAAAATGGAGTGCAGCTGGAGGAAAACAAAACTAGAGGTATTTCGGATTTGCTTGGCGTGAAAGTAACCTATCCTACAGAAAAGCATTAAAAACTGCTAGATCTGATTACTTTTCTTCTCTTTTAGAAGAAAACAAACATAACCCCAGGTATTTATTCAATACAGTGGCTAAATTAGTGTTGACATTTCCCAACATCACAGCAATAATGACTTTATGAACTACTTTACTTCTAAAATCAACACTATTAGAGATAAAATTGCAACCATTCAGCCGTCAGCTACAGTATCGCATCAGACAGTGCACTATAGACCCCCTGAGGAACAGTTCCACTCATTCTCTACTATAGGAGAGGAACAATTGTTTAAACTTGTTAAATCATCTAAACCAACAACATTTATGTTAGACCCTATACCAGGGGTATTGAATTAAAATTCTAAGAGGTCCAGTTAGAAAAAAAAATCAGCAACGGTCCGCAAGTGCAAATGTCCGCAAGATCACAATGACTAACTTGTGATATCATTCAGTGCCACAGCCTAGTAGTTGTATGAAAATATGTAAGTAGCCTAGTCAAGAGACGACGATGTAAAATGAAAGTACAAATTGAATAATATTTCAACAATATTTATTGTCAGTTTATATATTGAGCTGTAGGGAAATAATAAGTACTCTAGTAATAAATGATCAATTTAAATAAAATAAAGGCTGCATTTAAAAATAAATTATAAATAAATAAAATACAACAGAGAGCTTTTGAAAAATGTACATCTCAAAATAAAGTGCTTAATTTTAGAAAAATGTAATAAAAAGTATAGCTTGAGTTTCCCTTTTACTTTTTAGTTAACTTCCTTCACATCTTAAGTTTAAACACATTTTAAAATAAACAATCTCAACACGTTAACAATTGAACAGCTTTAACACCTCCATTTCTCTTTCTTTTCCTTTTATATCCCACTTCCACACTTTCTCTTGCTTAGTGAGAAAAGTGAGCCCTTGGTTGTCCTGCCAGGATTTTAAATCTGGGCTGGAATGACGTCAGGGCCATTCTCAAACACATGTGCAGGTGCTCATTGGTGAGCCTGGATCGACATTTGCTTTTAATAATGTTCATTGTGGAGAAAGCTGCCTCACAGTTGTATGTGGAGCCAAACATGGTTAAGATGTACAAGGCTACTTTCCTCAGACCTGGGAAAGGGGTCTCTGGGACCATTTGAATCCTAAAAGTGGTAGGATCAGTTTTTCCAAAATGCTCTTTCAAGGCCACATCTGCTTGGAGATCGATCAGTTGCATCTGGAGAGGCCCAGCATTTTCCCACTTGAAGAGCAGTGTGACTACCTTTGAGAACTCCCTGACATCTGTGATGAGGAAAGGGTTCTGAATGAAGAGGGTGAGCTGCTGTCCAAGGCTGAAGCTGTCAAAGAGCATGCTGAAGTTTACAATCAGCTTGTCAACAAAGTCAACAAAAGAAGACACATCTCTCTTACCCTGAACCTGTTTCTTCACAGTTGGAAAGTGTGCACAGTCTGCCAGCAGGTCTTCCCTAAACAACACAAGTGTCCTCTGAAAGGAGCGGACAGCTGTCTTCAGATCACAAACTGAATTGTCCTTGCCCTGTAGATTAAAATTCAGTTCATTCAGGTGTGAAGTGATATCAACCAAAAAAGCCACAATATCCATCTTCTTGTCATCCTCCAAAAAGAGAGAAAATGTTGTTGCCTTCTGGTTCTTCAGCTGTGCCAAGAAAGCTGCGATTTCCCCTCGGATGGACCAAAAGCGCTCCAACACCTTACCTTTGCTGAGCCATTTTACATTGTTGTGTAGCAGAAGGTCATCAGCATTTGCATCAACTTCTCTGAGAAATTCCCTGAGCATGCGATGCTGATGGGAAGAGGAAGCTCTGAGAAAGTTTATCATTCTCATCATTGTGTTCATCACCTCAGCATACTAGTCTGACAGGGTGGAGCACAAGACTGACTGGTGAATTATGCAGTGGTAAGAGATGAGTTGAGGATTGTCATCTTTCATTCTTGCCACAGCTCCTCTTTCTCTC